>NC_091979.1:25100889-25295889 GCF_044704955.1 Pristiophorus japonicus | reverse complement strand
AGGGGTGAGGGCAGTAATGGAGGGGTGAGGGCAGTAATGGAGGGGTGAGGGCAGTAATGGAGGGGTGAGGGCAGTAATGGAGGGGCGAGGACAGTAATGGAGGGGTGAGGGCAGTAATGGAGGGGCGGGGGCAGTGATGTAGGGGTGAGGGCAGTAATGGAGGGGTGAGGGCAGTAATGGAGGGGTGAGGACAGTGATGGACGGGTGAGGGCAGTAATGGAGGGGTGAGGGCAGTAATGGAGGGGTGAGGGCAGTAATGGAGGGGCGGGGGCAGTGATGTAGGGGTGAGGGCAGTAATGGAGGGGTGAGGGCAGTAATGGAGGGGTGAGGGCAGTAATGGAGGGGTGAGGGCAGTAATGGAGGGGTGAGGACAGTGATGGAGGGGAAAGGGGACAGTGATGGAGGGGTGAGGACAGTGATGGAGGGGAAAGGGGACAGTGATGGAGGGGTGAGGACAGTGATGGAGGGGAAAGGGGACAGTGATGGAGGGGTGAGGACAGTGATGGAGGGGAAAGGGGACAGTGATGGAGGGGTGAGGACAGTGATGGAGGGGAAAGGGGACAGTGATGGAGGGGAAAGGAGACAGTGATGGAGGGGAAAGGGGACAGTGATGGAGGGGTGGGGACAGTGATGGAGGGGTGAGGACAGTGATGGAGGGGAAAGGGGACAGTGATGGAGGGGAAGAAGACAGAAACATAGGAACAGGAGTAGGACATTCAACCTCTCGAGCCTGTTCATGGAATCATTGAAATTTACAGCATGGAAGGAGGCCATTTCGGCCCATCGTGTCCGTGCCGGCCGACTAAGAGCTATCCAGCTTAATCCCACTTTCCAGCTCTTGATCCGTAGCCCTGTAGGTTACGGCTCTTCAGGTGCACATCCAAGCAGTTTTAAATGTGATGAGGGTTTCTGCCTCTACCACCCTTTCAGGCAGTGAGTTCCAGACCCACACCACCCTCTGGGTGAAGAAATTACCCCATATATCCCCTCTAAGCCTCCCCCCAATTACTTTAAATCTATGTCCTCTGTTTGTTGACCACTCTGCCAAGGGAAATAGGTCTGTCCTATCCACTCTATCCAGGCCCCTCATAATTTTAAACACCTCAATCAGGTCTCCCCTCAGCCTCCTCTGTTCCAAAGAAAACAGACCCAGCATCTCCAATCTTTCCTCATCGCCAAAATTCTCCAGTCGAGGCAACATTCTTGTAAATCTCCTCTGCATCCTGTTCCATCATTTAATTAAATCATGGCAGAAAAACAATACGAAATGAAAGACGGCATTGGACCTGGACATGTCATCGAATTAAGAACACAGTATAAATAAAATATGTCTCCAGGTATATAAGATATCAGGTAGAATAGCAGGCAGTGTGAGCATTGCTTGATCTTGATACTTCCCTTAATCTTCAGGTTTGATAACTACAGGTAAACTCATTGCATCGTGTGGACTTCCAGCACATTGGTCCATCTTTGGAGTAAGAACATCGGAAAACATTTCTCGAGAGCTTGTGCATGCTGGCAATGGTCATCCATTCAGCCGGCGTGCATTGCAAAACCCCAGAGGTTGCAAGCATGGAAAACTCAACTGTGGTTCCTATAACTGATTGCCAGAACTAAGGGCCCAGGCAACTGAAGGCATGGCCGCCAATGGTGGAGCAATGCAAATCGGGGGATGCGCAAGAGGCCAGAATTGGAGGAGCGCAGAGATCTTGGAGGTTGTGGAGCTGGAGGAGGTCACAGAGATAGGGAGGGGGTGAGGCCACAGGGAGATTTGACCACAAGGATGAGAGTTTTCAAATCGAGGCGTTCCTGGGCTGGTAGTCAATCGATAAATCTCTCTGCCTCTCTCTACCGCTCTCTCCTCCTTTAAGACGAAGGGTCATCGACCCGAAACGTTAACTCTGCTTCCTCTCCACAGATGCTGCCTGATCTGCTGACATTTCCAGCATTCTCTGTTTTATTCCTTAAAACCTACCGCTTTGACCAAGCTTTTGGTCATCTGTCCTAATATCTCCTTATGTGGCTCGGTGTCAAATTTTGTCTGATTACGCTTCTGTGAAGCACCTTGGGACGTTTTACTACGTTAAAGGCGCTATATAAATACAAGCTGTTGTTGTTACAGGGGAAGAGAGAAGGGTGGCAAAATAAATCGGTTAACATCTGTGTAAAAGTGGGAATGTCGTATAAATGTTCAAATGGGACTATCACCAATCGGAAGTTCTAGCTTTAGAATTAACCGGTGAAGATCTGTCTTCTAATCAGTCTTATTTACATATGTAATTTGCGTCTAATTAAGTGCCATCATCTGCCTTTTACAGAATAATTTACTGTCCAGCTTTCAGATAGGATGGTGAGTTAGGCTGTGGAAAGTCTATTTGCTAATTACCATCGTTTGCATGTGTCAATAATCTCTAAGTAACATCAGTGTCAGCTGTGGCTCAGTGGGTAGCACTCTTGCCTCTGAATCAGAAGGTTGTGGGTTTAAGTCCCACTCCAGGCACATCAGCATGTAAACCTAGGCTGACACTCCAGTGCAGTGCTGAGGGAGTGCTGCACTGTCAGAGGTGCTGTCTTTCAGATGAGATGTTAAACTGAGGCCCTGTCTGCTCTCTCAGGTGGATGCAAAAGATCCCATGGTACTATTTTGAAGAAGAGCAGGGGAGTTATCCCCGGTGTCCTGGCCAAAATTTATCCCTCAATCCACATAACAGAAACAGATTATCTGGTCATTATCACATTGCTGTTTGTGGGAGCTTGCTGTGTGCAAATTGACTGCCGCCTTTCTTACATTACAACAGTGGCTGCACTTCAAAAATGCTTAATTGGCTATAAAGCGCTTTGAGACATCCAATGGTTGTGAAAGGCGCTATATAAATGCAAGTCTTTCTGTTTGGGGAGAGTAGACTCGGTGCAATGCTTTTGCACTCAATCATAGAATCGCAACTTATAGCACAGGAGGCCGACAAGGAACTTTCCAGCCTAATCTCATTTTCCAGCTCTTGGTCCGTAGCCTTGAAGTGCATATATTGAAATACTTCTTAAATGTGGTGACGGTTTCTGCAGTGAGTTCCAGATCCCCATTAACCTCTAGGTGATAAATATTCGCCTTAAATCCCCTCTAAACCTCCTACCAACTACTATAAATTTATGCCCCCTGGTTGTTGACCCCTCTGCTAAGGGAAATAGGTCCTTTCTATCCACTATATCTAGGCTCCTCATAATTTTATGGCACCTCAATAAGGTCTCCCCTCATCCTCCTCTGTTCCAAAGAAAACAACCCCAGCCTATCCAATCTTTCCCCATAGCTAAAATTCTCCAGTCCAGGCAACATCCTCCTCTGTACCCTCTCCAGTGCAATCACATCTTTCCTGTGATGCGGTGACCAGAACTGCACGCAGTACTCTAGCTGTGGCCTAACTAGTGTTTTATACAGTTCAAGCATAACTTCCCTGCTTTTGTATTCTATGCCTCGACTAACAAAGGCAAGTATTCTGTATGCCTTCTTAGCCACCTTATCCACCTAGCCTGCTAGCTTCAGGGATCTGTGGACATGCACTCCCAGGTCCTTTTGTTCCTCTACAATACTCAGTGATCTACCATTTAATCCCTTTCCTTGTTAGCCCTCCCCAAATGTATTCCCTCACTCTTCTCTGGATTGAATTCCATTTGCCACTGTTCTGCTCACCTGACCAGTTCATTGATATCTTCCTGCAGTCTACAGCTTTCTTCTTCATTATCAACCACACAGCCAAATTTTTATATCATGTACAAACTTCTTAATCATACCCCCAACATTTAAGTGCAACTCATTGAAAAATACCACAGAAAGCAAGGGACCTAGTACTGAGCCCTGTGCACTACTCTCATCCTTAATCAAGGACAATCCATACTGACTGTCCTTGATTAATCCATGTCTTTTTAAATGAAGATTTATCCTGTCCCTCAGAACTTTTTCCAATAATTTTCCCACCACCGAGGTTAGGCTGACTGGCCTGTAATTACTCGGTCTCTCCCTTGTTCCCTTTTTAAACAAAGGTACAATGTTAGCAGTCCTCCAGCACCACACCTGTAGCCAGAGTGGACTGGAAAATGATGGTCAGAGCCTCTGCTATTTCCTCTTTTGCTTCTCTTAACAGCCTGGGATACATTTCATCCGAGCCTGGGGATTTATCCACTTTCAAAGTTGCTAAACCCCTTAATACTTCCTCTCTGGCTATGTTTATTTCATCTAATATTTCACACTCCTCCTCCCTGATTGTAAAATCTGCATCGCCCCTCTCTTTTGTGAAAACAGACACAAAGTATTCATTAAGAACCATACCCACGTCCTCTGCCTCCACACAGATTACCTTTATGGTCTCTAATAGGCCCTACTCATTCTTTAGTTATCCTCTTGCTCTTAATGTATTTATAAAACATCTTTGTGTTTTCATTGATTTAACTTGCCAACATTTTTTCATACTCTCTCTTTGCTTTCCTAATTTCCTATTTTAATTTCACCCTTGCACTTTCTATACTCCTCTAGGGTTTCTGCAGTATTGAGCCCTCGGTATCTGTCATAAGCCTCCCTTTTCTTTATCCTACCCTGTATGCCCCTTGACATCCAAGGGGCTCTAGATTTGTTCGTCCCACCCGCTTTCTTTAAGGGAACATACTTGCTCTAAACCCTCAGGATCTCCTCCTTGAATGCCTCCCACTGCTCTGACACTGATTTACCTTCAAGTAGATGTTTCCAGTCCACTTTGGCTAAATCACATCTCAGCTTAGCAAAATTGGCTTTCCCCCAGTTGAAAACTTTTATTCCTGGTCTATCTTTGTCCTTTTCCATAACTACCCTAAATCTAACTGAATTATGATCACTAGCACCTAAATGCTCTCCATTGATACCCCTTCCACCTGCCCAGCTTCATTCCCTAAAATTAAGTCCAGAACCGCCCCCTCCCTTGTTGGGCTTGTTACATACTGGCTAAAAAAAGTTCTCCCGAATGCATTTTAGGAATTCCGCACCCTTTGTACCTTTCACACTAATTCTACCCCAGTTATATTAGGGTAGTTGAAACCCCCTACTATTACTGCCCTATAGCTTTTGCACTTCTCAGAAATTTGCCTACATATTTGCTCTTCGATCTCCCTCTGACTGTTTGGGTGTCTATAGTACACGCCCAGTAGTGTGATCGCCCTTTTTTTGTTGTTCAACTCAACCCATATGGCCAAATTTGATGATCCTTCTGACATATCATTCCTTCTCACAGCTGCAATTGTTTCTTTAATTAATACTGGGACCCCCCCCCCCTTTTTTTTTACCCCCCTCTCTATCCCGTCTGATAACCCTGTAACCAGGAATGTTGAGCTGCCATACTTGCCATGTCTTCTTTCAGCCATGTCTCAGTAACAGCTGTAATATCACACTCTCGGGTGTCTATCTGCACTTTCAGCTCAGCTGCCCTTTATACCAGACTCCTTTCATTTAAGGATATACCATTTAGCACTGCCGAACTTCCTTCTTGTCTATTTTCTAGCCTTTGTTTCCTCTGCCTTCCAAATTCACATTCTAATTTTCTGCTTTCCAATTCCAGCTTTGCTTCCCTCCCCACTAAATCTATTCTTAGGTTCCCATCCCCCTGCCAGGCTAGTTTAAACCCTTTCCAACAGCACTAGCAAGCTCCCCCCCGCCCCCCCCCCCCCCCCGCGAGGATATTGGTCCCAGCTCTGTTGAGGTGTAACCCGTCCGGCTTGTACAGGTCCCACCTCCCCCAGAAATGGTCCCAATGCCTCAGGAATCTAAAGCCTTCCCGCCTGCACCATCTCTCCAGTCACGTATTCATCTGCTCTGTCCTACTATTTCTGTACTCACTAGCCTCGAGGCTCCGGAAGTAATCCGGAGATTACTACCCTTGAGGTCCTGCTTTTTAATCTTTCTCCTAGCCCCCTAAACTCTGCCTGCAGGACCTCATCCCTCTTCCTACCTATGTCACTGGTCCCGATATGGACCACGATTTTTGGCTGTTCACCCTCTCCCCCCAGAATGCCCTGCAGCCGCTCGGTGACATCCTTGACCCTGGCACCAGGGAGGCAACATACCGTCCTGGAGTCACGTCTGTGGCCGCAGAAACGGCTCTTTGCTCCCCTGACTATCGAAACCCCTACCACTATAGCTCTACCATTCTTCTTCCTTCCGCTCTGTGCAGCTGAGCCACCCGTGGTGGCGTAGACGTGGCTCTGGCTGCACTCCCCAGAGGAACCATCGCTCCCCACTGCCCCCCCCCCCCCCCCACACCAGTACTCAGAACAGAATATCGGTTGGAGAGCGAGATGCACTCAGGGGACTCCTGCCTGGTCCTCCTTGTCTGTCTGGCAGACACCCATTCCCTCTCTGCCAGCACCCTCTTCAGCTGCTGGGTGACCACCTCCAGATCCGCGCTATTCACCAAGTTGTCAGTCTCGCGAATGCATCGCAGTGACACCAGCCGCCGCCCACGCTCCAAAACCTGGAGCTCGAGCTGCTGTAGCTGGCGACACTTCCTGCACACATGGTCGTCCTGGCCACACGAAGCGTCCGGGACCTCCCACATGGCATAGGATGTGCATTCCACGGGACTGAGCTGCCCTACCATCCCTCTATTTAATATACTATGAACGACAGTACGCGGACGACGCTTGCGTCTGCGCGCATTCAGAGGCAGAACTCCAAGTCATCGTCAACATCTTCACCGAGGCGTACGAAAGCATGGGCCTTACACTAAAGAGCCGTAAGACAAAGGTCCTCCACCAACCTGACCCCGCCACACAGCACTGCCCCCCGGTCATCAAGATCCACGGTGCGGCCCTGGACAAAGTGGACCACTTTCCATAACTCGGGAGCCTATTATCAGCAAGGGCAGACATTGACGACGAGGTTCAACACCGCCTCCAGTGCGCCAGCGCAGCCTTCGTTCGCCTGAGGAAGAGAGTGTTCGAAGATCAGGCCCTCAAATCTGGCCCCAAGCTCATGGTCTACAGGGCTGTAGTGATACCCGCCCTTCTGTATGGCTCAGAGACGTGGACCATATACAGTAGACACCTCACATCACTGGAGATACACCACCAATGATATCTCCGCAAGATCCTGCAAATCTCCTGGGAGGAAAGAAGCACCAACGTTAGTGTTCTCAATCAGGTCAACATCCCCAGCATCGAAGCACTAGCCACACTCAACCAGCTCCGTTGGGCGGGTCACATCGTCCGCATGCCTGACACAAGACTCCCAAAGCAAGCGCTCTACTCGGAACTTCTACATGGCAAGTGAGCCCCAGGTGGACAGAGGAAACGTTTCAAGGATACCCTCAAAGCCTCCCTAATAAAGTGCAACATCCCCACCGACACCTGGGAATCCCTGGCCAAAGACCGCCTTAAGTGGAGGAAGAGCATCCGGGAGGGCGCTGATTCTTGTCGCCGAGAGCATGCAGAAAACAAGCGCAGGTAGCGGAAGGAGCGTGCGGCAAACCAGACTCCCCACCCACCCTTTCCTTCAACCACTGTCTGTCCCACCTGCGACAGAGACTGTAATTCCCGTATTGGACTGTTCAGTCACCTGAGAACTCACTTTTAGAGTGGAAGCAAGTCTTCCTCGATTTCGAGGGACTGCCTATGATGATGATACTACGAACCTACTTAATAGAATTAAACTTAAAACTATTAAAAAACAAACGCTCACCGGCTACTCACCAATCAGCTCCTTCCCTTGTGCCGACGTCATTTCTTTTACTCTGACATCACTCTGTCAGATTCTGCCTCTGTTGAATCGCTGTCACTCAGGTCTGCTTGAGTGTCAGCTTCTGTACTCATCGGGAACACTGGGCTCCATGTGGAGTTTCCGGAGAGACCAGGTCTGTCCCGGTGGGTTTGCCCCGATTGAACCAGGCGGCCTGAACCCATCAGCGACCCCCTGCCCTCCCTCCCCCCACCCTCCAAGTTTCATGAGGTTGCTGAAGATTGACTGGTTTGCACCGAGGACTGAGTGCAAGCCTCGGAAGAAGACGAGTTATCCTCCTCGAGATTAACTCATCCGGCATGAGTCAATCGGGTTCGCTCAGGTTAAGGGTGGGGGGGGGAAATCCTCCCTGAAGCTTTAATGTGTGATCGCGGCAGATTGCAATCGTGTAAATAAGACCTTCCCGAGGCAGCTATTCTTAATTCATGAGTTCCACCATGTGTATCTCTACAAACATTAAATATTTATGAGCCAAATCCTTTCTTGGTGACTAATGGTCTCATCAATTGTAAAAGTGTGACCTTTGCATCACTCACCACAGCCCTAAAGTTGACTGATACAAGCTAATGTACCCCGAGGGAGGGGCTAACACTTAACAGATATCCCAGCTGAATTCTTTCCTGAAATATGGTGCCCAGAACTGTCCACCATATTCCAGCTGAGGCATAACCTTCATGACCTCAGGTCATCGCAAAGCACTTTACAGCCAAATAGGTACTTTTGGAGTGTAATCGCTGTTGTCATGTAATGAAATGCAGCAGCCAAATTGTGCACAGCAAGCTCCCACAAACAGCAATGTGATAATGACTAGATAATCTGCTTTTTATTAGTGATGTTGATTGAGGGATAACATTGGCCAGTACACCTGGGATAACTCCCCACTCGTCTTTGAACTAGTGCCATGGGATCTTTTACATACACACCGCCCCCCCCACAGTTGGCTGCCCTGTGCTCCGTAAGACCATTTTGTTTCAGATATCAACTTTTCTTTCCCCCCCTCCCCAGCACACCTCCCCCCCCCCCCCCCCCCCGCCCCACCCCACCCACTCACTTTTCACTCGTCCTCCTCTCTCGCTGGGTCGCAGTTCCACGGGAACCATCTGTTTTACAGCAACTTGCTCAAGGAACTATTAGACTGTGGAGGGCGGCACATCACAGCCCGATCTTATCCGAACGCGATTCCCCACCACACACACACACACAACAAAAACTGCATTTATATAGCGCCTTTAACATAGTAAAACATCCCAAGGCGCTACCCATGAGTGTTCTCAGAAAAAATTTGGCACCGAGCCACACAAGCCATCTTTCGGATGAGACGTTAAACCGAGGCCCCGTCTGCTCTCTCGGGTGGATGTAAAAGGTCCCACGGCCACTATTTCTAAGACGAGCAGGGGAGTTAACCCCGGTGTACTGGCTAATATTTATCCCTCAATCAACATCACTAATAAAAAGCAGATTATCTGGTCATTATCACATTGCTGTCTGTGGGAGCTTGCTGTGTGCAAATTGGCTGCCGCGTTTCACTTCATTACAACAGTGACTACACTCCAAAAAGTATTTCTTTGGCTGCAAAGTGTATTGGGACGACCTGAGGTCGTGAAGGTTAAGCCTCAGCTGGAGTATTGTGGACAGTTCTGGGCACCATATTTCAGGAAAGATGTAAAGGCTTTAAGAAAAGGCACAGAATGTGTTTACCAGGATGTTATCAGGGATGAGGGACTTCAGTTATGAGGTTGGATAAGTTAGGACTGTTTTCCTTGGAACAGAGAAGATTAAGAGGAGACCTAATAGAGGTTTTCAAGATGCTGAGGGGTTTTGATGTAGTAAATAGAGAAAAACGATTCTCTCTGGCGTGTGGGTCAATAACCAGAGGTGATAGATTTAAAAAGAACTAGACGGGAGATGAGGAGAAATGTTTTCACTCAGAGAGTTGTCGGAACCTGGAATGCTCTACCTGACAGCATGTAGCAACTAACATCCCAGAATAGTCAATATCACCGAAGACTTTTAACATCCAGTTTTCATGGAATCATAGAAGTTTATAGCGCAGGGGGCCATTCGGCCCATCGTTTCCGCATCGGCCGTCAAAGAGCTATCCAGCCTAATCCCACTTTCCAGCTCTAGGTCCGTAGCCCTGTAGTTTACGGCCCTTCAAGTGCACATCCAAGTAGTTTTTAAATGTGGTGAAGGTTTCTGCCTCTGCCACCCTTTCAGGCAGTGAGTTCCAGACTCTCTGGGTGAAAAAACGCTCCTCAAATCCCCTCTAATTTTTCTACATAAGAACATAAGAAATAGGAGCAGGAGTAGGCTATAAGGCCCCTCGTGCCTGCTCCGCCATTCAATAAGATCATGGTTGATCCGATCATGGACTCAGCACCACTTCCCTGCCCTCTCCCCATAGCCCCTTATCCCCTTATCGTTTAAGAAACTGTCTAGTTCTGTCTTAAATTTATTTAATGTCCCAGTTTCCCCAGTTCTCTGAGGCAGCGATTTCCACAGATTTACAACCCTCTGAGAGAAGAAATTTCTCCTCACCTCAGTTCTAAATGGGCGGCCCCTTATTCTAAGATCATGCCCTCTAGTTCTAGTCTCTCCTATCATTGAAAACATCCTCTCTGCATCCACCTTGTCAAGCTCCCTCATAATCTTACACGTTTTGATAAGATCACCTCTCATTCTTCTGAATGAGTAGAGGCCCAACCTACTCAAACTTTCCTCATAAGTCAACCCCCTCATCCCCGGGATCAACCGAGTGAACCTTCTCTGAACTGCCTCCACAGCAAGTATATCCTTTCGTAAATATGGAAACCAAAACTGCACGCAGTATTCCAGGTGTGGCCTCACCAATACCCTGTACAGCTGTAGCAAGACTTCCCTGCTTTTATACTCCATCCCCTTTGCAATAAAGGCCAAGATTCGATTGGCCTTCCTGATGACTTGCTGTACCTGCATACTATCCTTTTGTGTTTCATGCACAAGTACCCCCAGGTCCCGCTGTACTACAGCACTTTGCAATCTTTCTCCGTTTAAATAATAACTTGCTCTTTGATTTTTTTTCTGCCAAAGTGCATGACCTCACACTTTCCAACATTATATTCCATCTGCCAAATTCTTGCCCACTCACTTAGCCTGTCTATGTCCTTTTGCAGCTTCTTTATGTCCTCCTCACACATTGCCCATTGCCCTTTCTCCCATCTTTGTATCGTCAGCAAACTTGGCTACGTTACACTCAGTCCCCTCTTTCGAGTTGTTAATATAGATTGTAAATAGTTGGGGTCCCAGCACTGATCCCTGCGGCACCCCACTAGTTACTGATTGCCAACCAGAGAATCAACCATTTATCTTGACTCTCTGTTTTCTGTTTGTCAGCCAGTCTTCTATCCATGCTAATATATTACCCCCAATCTCGTGAACTTTTATCTTGTGCAATAACCTTTTATGTGGCACCTTGTCAAATGCCTTCTGGAAGTCCAAATACACCACATCCACTGGTTCCCCTTTATCCACCCTGTTCAATACATCCTCAAAGAATTCCAGCAAATTTGTCAAACATGACTTCCCCTTCATAAATCCATGCTGTCTCTGCCTGACCAAATTTTGCTTTTCCAAATGCCCTGTTACTGCTTCTTTAATAATGGACTCCAACATTTTCCCAACCACAGATGTTAGGCTAACTGGTCTATAGTTTCCTGCTTTTTGTCTGCCTCCTTTTTTGAATAGGGGCGTTACATTTGCAGTTTTCCAATCTACTGGGACCTCCTCAGAATCCAAGGAATTTTGGTAAATTACAACCAATGCATCCACAATCCCTGCCACTACTTCTCAAGACCCTAGGATGCAAACCATCAGGTCCAGGGGATTTATCTGCCTTTAGTCCCATTATCTTACTGAGCACCACCTCCTTAGTGATTGTGATTGTGTTAAGTTCCTCCCCCGCTATAGCCCCTTGACTATCCACTGTTGGAATATTGTTAGTGTCCTCTACCGTAAAAACTGATATCAACGACTTTAAATCTATGCCCTCTGGTTATTGGCCCCTCTGCTGGGGGAAGTAGGTCCTTCCTATGCACTCCATCGAGGCTTTTATAGATTTTATACACCTCAGCCTCCTCTGTTGCAAAGAAACAGAGGGGCCAATAACCAGGGGCCATAGATTTAAAGTCGTTGGTGGAAGGATTAGAGGGGAGATGAGGAAAAAGAAATTCAGCCAGAGAATGGACAGGGTCTGGAACTCACTGCCTGAAAGGGTGGTAGAGGCAGAAACCCTCACCACATTTAAAAAGCACTTGGATGTGCACTTGAAGAGCCGTAACCTACAGGGTAGCGGACCTAGAACTGGAAAGTGGGATTAGGCCGAACAGCTCTTTTTTCGATCGGCACAGGATACGATGGGCCGAAATGACCTCTGTCCGCGCCGTGATGTTTCTACGATTCTCTGAAAACAACCCCAGCCCAGCCAGTCCTTCCTCGGTGTATTTGTGTGCGAGGACTGACTGTACGGCCAGCGTGCTCAAAAGGCTGCAGTTAAACGGTTCGGCGATGGGACTTTGCTCTGATCAATGCGTTGTGCTTCCGTTAACAGCTGCACTGCAGATGCTGCAGCCCTCCAATCATCCCATCACCAGGAGTCGGATGACATCACCGCCAATGAACAGGACAATCAATCAGGCCCGGTTTCCACGGCAACCCTGGATAGCAGCAGCAGCGACTGCAACAGGAAGCCTGCTGGGGTTCTTCGGCAGCCCGACTGTGTAAATAAACTGGTTCTTTATTGCTTTTTGAGTGTGAGGCAAGGCAGCACTAGAGGAACCGAAGATTTACCTCACGGACAAAGGGCGGGGGGAGGCGGGGGTGGTGATAAGATGAGGAAGTTTGTCTGTGGCTAATTCCACTCTTTATTGTGATCTGAAGGAGCACAGTGCTCTCGCTAGACGTTCAGTTGTATGGAAGCTGACTGACGCATTGTGTTATGGATGAACTCTTGAGAGAGGCAATAGTGGGAACGTGGCAACACAGGAATTGCTAGACGAGGAGAGAGCGAGGGCCACCTAGTCTGCCTTCTACCATCCACGATACAGCGATAATGGGATTTGTTGAATAATCACAGCAATCAATCTCCCATCGATTAGTCCGCAACAGACCCAGACATGAGGCGAGGAAAAACTGTATCGTCGGAGAATGGATAGCCGGGAGTGAGTTACGGGCTGGAATCTAATCGAGGGGTTCGGGGGGTTTATATATAGAATAATGGAAACCTGGGAGTGAGTTACAGGCTGGAATCTAATCGTGGGGTTCAGGGGGTTTATATATAGAATAATGGATACCCGGGAGTGGGTTACAGGCTGGAATCTAATCGAGGGGTTCAGGGGGTTTATATATAGAATAATGGACACCCGGGAGTGGGTTACAGGCTGGAAACTAATCGAGGGGTTCGGGGGGTTTATATATAGAATAATGGAAACCTGGGAGTGAGTTACAGGCTGGAATCTAATCGTGGGGTTCAGGGGGTTTATATATAGAATAATGGATACCCGGGAGTGGGTTACAGGCTGGAATCTAATCGTGGGGTTCAGGGGGTTTATATATAGAATAATGGACACCCGGGAGTGGGTTACAGGCTGGAAACTAATCGAGGGGTTCGGGGGGTTTATATATAGAATAATGGATACCCGGGAGTGGGTTACAGGCTGGAAACTAATCGAGGGGTTCGGGGGGTTTATATATAGAATAATGGATACCCGGGAGTGAGTTACAGACTGGAATCTAATCGAGGGGTTTGGGTGGTTTATATATAGAATAATGGATACCCAGGAGTGAGTTACAGGCTGGAATCTAATCGAGGGGTTCGGGTGGTTTATTTATAGAATAATGGATACCCGGGAGTGAGTTACAGACTGGAATCTAACCGAGGGGTGCAGGGGGTTTATATATAGAATTACGGATAGCCAGGAGTGAGAAAATGCTGGGAAACATTCAGCAGGTCAGACAGCATCTGTGGAGAGAGAAAAACAAGGGTTAGCGTTTCAGGTCGATCACCTTTCTTTCATCAGAACTGAATGAAAGTTAGAGATTTAACAGTTTTTTACAGAGACAGGATAAGCAGGGAGGTGGGGGGCAGGGGAAGGGAGAGAGATCAAAGGGGAAGGTCTGTGATAGGGTGGAAGACAGGAGAGATTAAATGACAAAAGGGATGATGGTGCAAGGCTGACGGAGAGGTAATGGGACAAGTAAAGCAACAAAAGATGGGTGCAGAGGAGGTGTAAATGGCAACAGCAGAATCATTACCAATAATTGCTACCTGAGAAAATGAGGTCAGTGATTATGGTCTGAAATTGTTGAACTCAATGTTGAGTCCGGATGGCTGTAAAGTGCCTAAAGTGCTGTTCCTCGAGCTTGCATTGAACTTCATTGGAACAGTGCAGGAGGCCAAGGACAGGGAGGTCAGAGTGGGAGTGGAATTGAGAATTAAAGTGACAGGCAACCGGAAGCGCGGGGTCACGCTTACGGACTGGACAGAGGTGCTCCGCAAAGCGGTCACCCAATCTACAATTGGTCTCCCCAGTGTAGAGGAGGCCGCATCGAATACAGTATACTGAATTGAAAGATGTACAGGTAAATCGCTGTTTCACCTGGAAGGAGTATTTGGGCCCTGGACAATGGGAAGGGAGGAGGTAAAAAGGGCAGGTGTTGCATCTCCTGCGCTTGCACGGGAAGGTGCCGCGGGAAGGGGAGGGGGTGCTGGGGGTGATGGAGAAGTGGACCAGGATGTCGCGGAGGAAGCGGTCCCTTCTGAGTACTGAGGGGACGGTGTATTTGGTGGTGGCATTGTGGTGGTGGTGGTGAAAATGGCCTGAAATGATTCAACACAGCAGTTCCATTACGAAAGCAAAATACTGTGGATGCTGCAACTCTGAAAGAAAAAGAGGAAACGCTGGAATAGAGAGATAGACAGATCTTTGAGTGATAAGGGAGTCAAATGGCGGAGCAGGCTCAAGGGGCCAGGTGGCCTACTCCTGCTCCTATTTCTTATGTTCTTAGGAAACACTCAGCAGGGCAGATAGCATGTGGGGAAGAGAGAAACAGAGTTAACATTTCAGGTCGATGACCTTTCATGAGACGATCTTATCGATTATGAGGGGACTTGACAAGGTGGATGCAGAGAGGATGTTTCCACTGATGGGGGAGACTAGAACTAGAGGGCATGATCTTAGAATTAGGGACCGCCCATTTAAACCTGAAAGTCGCTATCCAAAAAATGGGCGCTGGTCCAGCAATCATGAAGGCTGAAACATCGCTAAGGCTGGAACATCGCCTATTTTTTGGGCGCTAGCAAGCAAAGTGGAAAATCTAGCCCTGTGTTTTTAGGTTTGTATAAATGTGGGGTTAATTTTTATCTTTTTTTTTTCTGCCATTCCCACTCCCCCCCCCCCACCCCGCCATGACTTTTCCCGACCTGCCTCTCTCAGCATTCCCTCCCCGGCTGCCGCCGTTCCAGCTCTGACGCGGCCTACGGGACCACGGAGACGGCCAAGGCCCAGCGCGAGTGCCGCCTGCGCCCCCATTTCAGCGACCCCATGCCGGCCGACGCGGTCAAGCGCAAGCAGCTGGAGATGAGGATAGCCGCAGCTGCCTGGGGCCTCGGCCAGAAAAGGCGGCAAGAGAAGGACAGCGGCGGCGGTGAGTAGGAGCGAAACACCACGGTGCCGGAATTCAAGGTGCAGCATTCTCGCCCCGTGACTCCGAAGGTGGCGGGCTCAAGTCCCGCGCCACAAAATCTCGGCTGACACTCCAGCGCAGTACTGAGGGGAGCTCAGCGCTGCCTTTCTATCATATGAGATGTTAAACTGAGCTGAATGTAAACGATCATAAGAATTAGGAGCAGGAGTAGGCCATACGGCCCCTCGAGCCTGCTCCACCATTCAATATCATGGCTGATCATCGACCTCAACTCCACTTTCCTGCCCGATCTCCATATCCCTTGATTTCCCCTAGAGTCCAAAAATCTATCGATCTCAGCCTGGAATATACTCAGAGACTCAGCATCAGGGAATAAGGGGTTATGGGGAGCGGGCAGGGAAGTGGACCTGAGTCTGTGAGCGAATAAGCCATGATCGTATTAAATGGCGGAGCAGGCTCGAGGGGCTGTATGGCCTACTCCTGCTCCTATTTCTTATGTTCTTATTATGTTCTTATCCACAGCTCTCTGGGGCAGAGAATGCCAAAGATTCACAACTCTCTGAGTAAAGAAATTCCTCCTCATCACTGTCTTAAATGGCCTTCCCCTTATGCTGAAACTATGACCCCTAGTTCTAGACTCTCCAGCCAGAGGAAACAACCTCTTAGCATCTACCCTGTCGAGCCCTTTCAGAATCTTGTATGTTTCAATGAGATCACCTCTCATTCTTCCAAACTCCAGAGAATACAGGCCCATTCTACACACTCTCTCATCATAAGATCCCGTGGCACTAATTCAAAAAAGAGCAAGGCCGTGTCCTGGCCATCATTTATGCCTCAACCAATATCATTTACAGCGCAGAAGGAGGCCATTTCGGCCCATTGTGTCTGCACCGGCCGACAAAGAGCCACACGGCCCTCGGTCAGCAGTCCAGATAGTTACATATAAACCTATGAACAATGGCGGAAAGGCAAAGAGCATCCAGCCCAACCAGTCCGCCCCACACAACTGCAACACCCCTTACACTGAAACATTCTACACTCCACCCCAAACCGGAGCCATGTGATCTCCTGGGAGAGGCAAAATCATCTAATTGAGAGGGGTCACGGAGCCAGGGTTTCAAGTCTCATCTGAAAGATGGCACCTTCCCTCAGAACTGCACTGGGAGTTCCAGCTTAGATTTTGTGCTGAAGTCTCTGGAGTGGGACTCGAACAACATTCTGGCTCAGAGGCGAGGGTGCGAGCTGTATGATGTGATTTCCATATCACAGAGCATGGGGGGTAAGCGGGGTAGGATGGTGAGAAACACAGGGAATCTCTCGGCACCTCAGGCCCTGATTCCTGGCCGTTCCAGTGAAGGGGTCAATTGTGCATGTGCACCACCACATCACCACGCCCAATGGCTCAGTTAGTGAAGTGACCACGAGGTGTGGTGCTGAGCATATTAGCATGGATAGAGGATTGGCTAACGAACAGAAAACAGAGAGTCAGGATAAATGGGTCATTTTCAGGTTGGCAACTGTAACTAGTAGGGTTGAAAGGGATCAATGCTGGGGCCTCAACTATTTACAATCTATATTAATGATTTGGATGAAGGGACTGAGTGTATTGCAGCCAAATTTGCTGACGATACAAAGCTAGGTGGGAAAGCAAGTTGTGAGGAGGACACAAAGAGTCTGTAAAGTGATTTAGATATGATAAGTGAATGGGCAAAAATTTGGCAGATGGAGTATAATGTGGGACAATGTGAGGTTATCCACTTTGGTAGGAACAAAGGAAAAGCAAAATGTAATTTAAATGGAGAGAGACTACAAAATGCTGCGGTACAGAGGGATCTGGGTGTCCTCGTACATGAAACACAAAAAGTTAGCCTGCAGGTACAGCAAGTAATTGGGAAGGAAAATGGTATGTAGGTCTTTATTGCAAGGCAGATGGAGTATAAAAGCAGAAAAGTCTTGCTACAACTGTACAGAGCATTGGTGAGACCACACCTGGAGCACTGCTCAGTTTTGGTCTCCTTATTTAAGGAGTGATATACTTGCATTGGAGGCAGTCCAGCGAAGGTTCACTCGGTTGATTCCTGAGATGAAGGGGTTGTCTTCTGAGGAAAGGTTGAGCAGGTTGGGCCTATACTCATTGGAGTTTAGAAGAATAAGAGGTGATCTTATTAAAATATATAAGATTCTGAGGGGACTTGACAGGGTAGTGTGATATATTCTCTTTGACATCGCAAGATGCTCATCACAACATACTCAAGATGGTTCCAACACATCATGTGACTTTTATTGTACTTACAGCAGCAGTTGCATTACCATTGTAGTCCACTAGAGGGCACTATATAAAATTATACTTCTCCCTCCTTAATGAAGATATATTCATAACAAAATAATCATTATACATAACTTGCATGGTTATACCCAACAAAAGAATGGACTTATTTTACCATATTTACAAATCAAACTTAACCACTGGTTTTCTGTTTCAAAGAGAATACATTCGCTCTCAAACAGAATCTTCCAAACATGGTGTCAAACCTAGACTCATTCTAGGCTGAGCCTGAGGAGAGTTTTTCTCCAAGGGATGCCCTTGATTTGAACTCTCTACAACTTCAGACTGTTTGTCTGCCTGACTCGGACTCAGACTTAAACTCTGACTTTCTCTTGGACTTGTTTCTAGTACATCTGATGTAGGATTTGCTACTGGTACTCTACTTGTAACAAGACTATCTGACTCATCAGAAATAATCGAATCATTCCAACTTTCAACTCCTTCCACATCTATAGATAAAATATGAACAAACCTAACCTATCCATGATCAAACATCTTGAGCAAATAAGTGCGAGGACCACATATCTTCACTATTCTTCCTGGTAACCACTTTAACCGTTTATGGTGATGGTTCTTCACTCTCATCTTCTGATTCAATTTCATACTTCTCTCTCTCTTACTCTACCTCTATCATGGTTATCTTTCTGTCTTAATTGTTTCTCTTCTACTGACTCTGCCAAGTTTGGCTTTAACAACGAGAACATGGTTTGTGGCTGTTGTTTGAGAAACAACTCTGCTGGTGTTCTACCAGTGGTTGTATGAGGAGTATTACGATAAGTAATCAGAAAATTTGCCAATTTATGGTTGTTTCTTTGGCTATGGAGCCAACATTTGCTCGATGAGGGCACGTTTTACCATTTGTACTGTGCGCTCTGCTGCACCATTTGAATAGAGTGGTATGGTGGAACTTTAGTATGTTTCACACCATTTCTGCTCATGAACTGGGTAAATCCTTCTGAACAAAATTGCGGCCCAATATCAGACACAATTTCTTCTGGGAGGCCATATGAAGAAAACAATCTTCGCAAATGGTCTAGTGTTTTACTTGTTGTTATTTTCCGCATCGGAAACATCTCTACCCACTTCGAATGGTTATCAATCACAATCATTGTCCTTCTAGCTCAGCAAAATCTACATGTAATCTTTTCTACACCCTGGGAGATGATTTCCATGGCTGTAATGGTACTGATGGTGGTTTCTTGCTTACCGATTGATATGTTGTACATGACTAACAATATACTCTATATCTTTATCTAGACCTGGCCACCATAAGTAACTGCATGCAAAACTCTTGGTCAAGCACATTCCCAGGTGCTGGTCATGAAGAACTCCTAATAATTTGGACCTGAACTTATTTGGAATAACTATTCTTACACCCCACATGATACAATCTTTATCGACTGATAATTCATTCCTACAAACAAAGTATGGATGAATATCTTTCTCTGATACCTGGTTTGGTCAGCCATTTGCTATCTAATCATACACCTTTACCATAACTGGGTCACGTTTGGTTGCTCTACCAATCTCTTCAGCTGTGACTGGCAGTTCATCAATGTATAAAAAATAGAACACTTCTTCCATATTGGGTGTAACTTGTGATGGGGATGGCAACCTGGACATAGCATCAGTATCACTATCTGACTTAGGTACAACAACAATGGGTGTAGCCCAATTACTTAGATCTATCTTAGCGACAATGTTTTCACAGTTTCTAGTCTTTTAAGTTCTTGCTCAACCTTCTCCTTGAGTCCTTCTGTACTCTGGGACACTCACCTTGAAGTCTTGGATCGGACTGCCTGTTTCATGGAACACCTTCCGATACTGCTTGATGATGTCATCCTTCGATGCAAATCTCATTTCAATACGAAAAATCTCATTACAATCCAGCTTCAGTGATCCCAACCAATTTCTGCCTATCAAGGCAGGCTTGTCTCCTTCCACTACAATGAGAGGCAAGCTCTGAAACTGTTCCTTGTATTTCACCAGAACAGTGATACATCCTACCACAGGGATTTGCTCTCCTGAGTAGCCTTGTGGAAAATCATGTAACTTGTCGAGATATAACGATTCCGGTACTACACTCACGGATGCACCATTGTCAATTTCCATGGGTATCCCGGTAGCTGCAATGTCTACTTGGATGATGATGCTTCATGAACCGTTGTTAGATACTTTTGTGCTCCTGATGACGTGTATCTCCAGAACCTCCTCATCCTATTGCTTCTCTTCAATGCTATGTTGTCTCTGACGATCGCCACTTCTAGTATTGAACATTGGTTAACTCTTCAATTGGCATGCCTTCGCAAAATGCCCAGTTTTCTTGCAGAAGAAATACTCTGCCTTCACATATGGACTGCTGTGAGCAATGCGTTGTCCCAGGCACCGATAGCAGGACTTCAATGCACTGTTACCTTGGTGAGGCCCAACTGCCTTTTACTTTTAACCTGCTAGAGATTCACCTCGGTTGTCTGACGTCTGGAAATGGCGCAACATTCTCGGGAGTAGTGGTCGGCCATGTCCATTGACGTAGCTGTCTGACAAACTAAATCAAAAGTCAAGTTAGGGGTTGTCAACAACTTTCTTCTGTTTGCTTCATTTTTCATCCCACGAACAATGCGGTCACGCAATGCTCGGTTCAGAAAGTTTTTGAAATGACAGTGAATGGATAGCTTTTTTAAAGTTACAATGTACTTGCTGATACCCTCATCAATGAATTGATCTCCTTTCCAAAACAATAACTTTCAGCAATTTCCAGGGGCTCAGGACTGTAGTGCTGTTGTAACTTGGTTAGAATCTCCATCAGTGGCGTGTCTTTCGACTTGATGGCAACAAGCACATTTTTCAGGGTTTCATACACCTCAGGGCCTGCTTCAGTCTAAAACCACCCGGCTAGGGTTTTCATCTTCGGGGACTTCGAGGATACTCTTTGCGGTGAAAAATATTTTGAGCCGCTCCACATACGCTTCGAATGTCTCTCGGTCATGATGGAACTTACCCAAGCATCCTATTATTCCCATAGCACGGCCATCTGGACTCTGGCAATGTCAACAGTATGCTTGAAATTTACCTTGGATTTTTAGTTGTGCTGCAAAACAAAGAACCTCTCAAAATCGCTCTGTTGTTTGGCTGGATGATCCAGCAACAAAAATTTCAGCTAGGGAACCCAGAAATCTTAACCTACGTCACCAAAGTGATATATTCTCTACAACATCACAACACACTCAGACAACAAGATGGCGCCAACACATCATGTGACTTTTATTGTATTTACAGCAGCAGTCGCATTACCACCGTAGTCCACTAGGGGGAGCTATATATTACAGGTAGTTGCTGAGAAAAGCAGAATATTATTTAAATATGCTGCGGTACAGAGGGACCGGGGGGTCCTTGTACATGAAACACAAAAACATGCAGGTACAGCAAGTAATTAGGAAGGCAAATGCTGGCCTTTACTGCAAGCGAGATGGAGTATAAAAGTAGGGAAGTCCTGCTACAACTGTACAGGGTATTGGTGAGACCACACCTTACTGAAGGTGGTATATACCTGCATAGTCGGCATGTCAGACGTTCATGAGGTTGATTCCAGAGAAGAAAGAGTTGTCTTTATGAGGAAAGGTTGGGCCTATACTCATTGGAGTTTAGAGGAATGAGAGATGATCTTATTGAAACATAAGATTCTGAGGGGGCTTGGCAAGGCAGATGCTGAGAGGATGTTTCCCCTCACGGGGGAATCTGGAACTAGGGGGCATAGTTTCAGAATAAGAGGTCGCTCATTTAAGATGGAGATGAGGAGGCATTTCTTCTCTGAGGGTCGTGAATCTTTGGAATTCTCTGCCCCAGAGAGCTGTGGAGGCTGGGTCATTGAATATATTTAAGGCGGAGAGAGACAGATTCTTGAACTATAGTGGAGTCAAGGGATATGGGGAACAGGCAGGAAAGTGGAGTTGAGGCCACAATCAGATCAGCTATGATCTTATTGAATGGCGGAGCAGGCTCGAGGGGCCAAATGGCCTACTCCTCTTCCTATTTCTTATGTTTCTTATGAGTCATACAGACCGGACAGGACCCAGGTTCAACCCTGGTCTGTGCAGAGCTGGCTAATCTCAGGCAGAAGGGGTGCGACAACTGGCCTCAATACACTGAACTAAGGTGGAGAGAAGCCAACCGGTCGTCCCATTGCTCTCTACTGATGGGTGTTGGATGACGAGAGGATTTGGCTGGAATTTGACACCCGACCCATTCCCCCGCCACCCCCCCCCCCCCCACACCCCCACTCCCAGTCCCCCCGCCCCCCTCAACTCGTATAACTTTCTGAGACTCCCTCTTGTGGCACGTCCGTGAAAAATGATCGCCTGAGCCTATACTCTCTGGAGTTTAGAACAATGAGAGGTGATCGCATTGAAACAACAACAACTTGTGTTTATATAGCGCCTATAACGTAGTAAAACGTCCCAAGATGCTTCACAGGAGTGTTATGAGACAAAACAGATAAATTTGACACCGAGCCACAAAAGAAGAAATTACATCAGATGACCACAAGCTTGGTCAAATAGGTAGGTTTTAAGGAGCGTCTTAAAGGAGGAAAGAGAGGTAGAGAGGCGGAGAGGTTTAGGGAGGGAGTTCCAGAGCTTGGGGCCCAGGCAACAGAAGGCACGGCCACCAATGGTTGAGCAGTTATAATCTTGCCAGTCCCATTTACGACTGAGATGAGGAAAAATTTCTTCACTCAGAGGGTTGTGAATCTTTGGAATTCTCTACCCCAGAGGGCTGTGGATGCTCAGTCGTTGAATATATTCAAGACTGAAATCAATAGATTTTTGGGCACTAAAGGAATCATGGGATATGGGGATTGGGCGGGAAAGTGGAGTTGAGGTCAAAGTTCAGCCATGATATTGAATGGCGGAGCAGGCTTGAAGGGCCGAGTGGTCTACTCCCGTTCCTGTTTCTTATGTTCTTTTGTCCTGGAGGTTGTCTGCTGCGGGAGGCACTGTCCTCTAGCGAGTGTGCTGATGGATGGTTCTGATCCATGTCTAACTGTGTCGTTTGCCATCCTGACCCTCCAAAATCAATGTAGAAAAAGAAAAATTGGAGGAGATTTTAACTGATATTGAGAGGAGAACATGAGTGTAGGAGTAATTACTGTGAATGGTGAGAGCTTATCACTAGATTCATCCCCAGGGTATTTAGTTATAATTAAACATCCATTTGTTTCTAAAGTATTCCCATTTATTACTTTATGATACCACACATTCTTATTCCGATTGTGTGTGTTATTATCTCATGGCGGTGTGTGTTAGTATCCCATGATGGTGCATGTTAATCTCCCATGATGATGCGTGTTAGTATCCAATGATGTGCGTTAGTATCCCATGATGATGCGTGTTAGTATCCCATGATGATGCGTGTTAGTATCCCATGATGTGCGTTAGTATCCCATGATAATGTACGTTAGTATCCCATGACGATGCGTGTTAGTATCCCATGATGATGTGTGTTAGTATCCCATGACGATGCATGTTAGTATCCCATGATGATGCGTGTTAGTATCCCATGATGATGTGTGTTAGCATCCCATGACGGTGTGTGTTAGTATCCCATGATGATGCGTGTTAGTATCCCATGACGGTGTGTGTTAGTATCCCATGATGTGCGTTAGTATCCCATGATAATGTACGTTAGTATCCCATGACGATGCGTGTTAGTATCCCATGATGATGTGTGTTAGTATCCCATGACGATGCATGTTAGTATCCCATGATGATGCGTGTTAGTATCCCATGATGATGTGTGTTAGCATCCCATGACGGTGTGTGTTAGTATCCCATGATGATGCGTGTTAGTATCCCATGACGGTGTGTGTTAGTATCCCATGATGATGCGTGTTAGTATCCCATGACGGTGTGTGTTAGTATCCCATGACGATGCATGTTAGTATCCCATGATGATGCATGTTAGTATCCCATGATGATGCGTGTTAGTATCCAATGATGTGTGTTAGTATCCCATGATGATGCGTGTTAGTATCCCATGATGATGCGTGTTAGTATCCCATGATGGTGTGTGTTAGTATCCCATGACAATGTGCGTTAATATCCCATGATGATGCATGTTAGTATCCAATGATGCGTGTTAGTATCCCATGACGGCGTGTGTTAATATCCCATGATGATGCGTGTTAGTATCCAATGATGCGTGTTAGTATCCCATGACGGTGTGTGTTAGTATCCCATGATGATGCGTGTTAGTATCCAATGATGCGTGTTAGTATCCCATGACGGCGTGTGTTAGTATCCCATGATGATGCGTGTTAGTATCCAATGATGTGTGTTAGTATCCCATGAAGGTGCGTGTTAGTATCCCATGACAGTGCGTGTTAGTATCCCATGATGATGCGTGTTAGTATCCAATGATGGTGCGTGTTAGTATCCCATGACGGTGCGTGTTAGTATCCAATGATGTGTGTTAGTATCCCATGAAGCTGCGTGTTAGTATCCAATGACGCTGCGTGTTAGTATCCCATGATGGTGCGTGTTAGAATTCCATGACGGTGTGTGTTAGTATCCCATGAAGGTGCGTGTTAGTATCCCATGATGATGCATGTTAGTATCCCATGATGCGTGTTAGTATCCCATGAAGCTGCGTGTTAGTATCCAATGACGGTGCGTGTTAGTATCCCATGATGGTGCGTGTTAGTATCCCATGATGGTGCGTGTTAGTATCCCATGAAGGTGCGTGTTAGTATCCCATGACGGTGCATGTTAGTATCCCATGACGGTGCGTGTTAGTATCCCATGATGATGCATGTTAGTATCCCATGATGATGCATGTTAGTATCCAATGATGCATGTTAATATCCCATGATGATGCGTGTTAGTATCCCATGAAGCTGTGTGTTAGTATCCCATGACGGTGCGTGTTAGTATCCCATGATGATGCATGTTAGTATCCCATGACGGTGAATGTTGGCATCCCATGACGATGCGTGTTAGTATCCAATGATGTGTGTTAGTATCCCATGACGGTGTGTGTTAGTATCCAATGATGTGTGTTAGTATCCCATGACGGTGCGTGTTAGTATCCCATGACGGTGCGTGTTGGCATCCCATGACGGTGCGTGTTAATATCTCATGCTGTTGTGTCAGTCACTGCCGCACTGGTACCACAGCGTCAGTGATCAATATAGCCCAGTACTTCCATTGTTCCCTTTCTGTATACGAGGCGTCACGAGGTCTAATAACGACTGTACTTTTCCGATCTCTGATACCACAGATCCGCCCTCCAGCCCGTCCGGCAGGACGGCCGACCCCTCTCTGAGCGTGCGGCCGAGGGAGGCCCACCCGGGAGCCGGCTCCGGCCACCGCACCAAGCACCGCTGGAGCAACCTGAGCACCGACAGCGGCGTGGTCGGGCTGAGCGAGCGGGGCGAGGAGCGGGAGGACGAGGAGGAGGAGCGGGCGAGGAAGGGCAAGGCGGCGGAGGTGGAGCGGGCGGACAGTGGCATCGGGCCGGCCATGGCCAAGAAGTGGAAGAGCCGGGTGGGGGAGACGGCCCGCTCGGTGCAGGCCTGGGTGGCCCACCGGCCCTGCGTGGACTGCGGGGAGCGGGACGTGTCGGAGGCCGAGCCCAGGGCCGCCGCCAAGCGCCGGGAGAACCTGTGCAGCGGGTGCGGCAAGCGGCGGAGGGAGCGCAAGGAGGCCATCTTGGAGTTCGTCAACACGGAGAACAGCTACGGCGAGGACCTGCGCATCATCAAGGAGGAGTTCCACCTTCCCATGCAGGCGGCCGCGCTCCTCACCCCCGAGCAGCTAGCCGTGGTCTTCAGCAACATACAGGAACTCATTGAGGTCAACGAGAAGTTTCTGGAGCGGCTGCATGACTCCACCGAGCAGGCCTTTGATCAGGTGAGCAGAACATCCAGATAACCCACTCTCTCTCTCTCTCTCTCTCTCTCTCTCTGTGTGTAACCTCCAAGGGCTAGATTTTCCTATCATTTTCGGCGGGTTCGCGGCGATTTTCTCGGCGGTACCGCTGTTTTTCCACCTGGCGAAAGTTTCCCCCGTAATGGTAGCGCCCAAATCTGAACACGCCCGCCGGGACCAAACCGCCGACGTGCAACGGCAAGAAAAATCGCCAGGGCGATAAGTTTGGCCTCAACGGAAGCCCGTCCAGATCGCCGAGGGAACCGCCCTGTGAAAGCTGCTTAACCGGGGGTGGTAGGCGAGCACTCTGCAAAGAAAAGTAAGTTAAAGGTTCTTTATTTAATTTCTTTTCCATTTTAAAATGGCGATTAGGTATAAAAGTGACTTGGGAGTGCTTTTTAAGTTTTTATTTCTTTTTTTTGAAAATATTTTTTTTAAGTTTTTCCCCCTTCCCTAGGCCCAACTGCAGCCTAAATTTTAAATACTTGCCGTCCATTCCGGTAAGAACCGCCCATTTTACTTAGTTTCCCCCTTAACTGCCGAGTAAATCACCGACAATAAATGTGCAGGGCCCATTTTCTCGCCGGGCGATTAGTTTGAATTAGTTTAAACTTAAAAGTGGAAATTCTCACCAGCGTTCCTCACCAAACGTTAGCGGTTTTTCTGAGCGAGCAACCGGGCGTTGAAGGGCTCATAGGAAAGTCTAGCCCCAAGACTTGAAAAGAAAGAGCCTGCATTAATATCATCACCATCATCATAGGCAGTCCCCCGGAATCGAGGAAAACTTGCTTCCACTCTAAAAGTGAGTTCCCAGGTGGCTGAACAGTCCAATATGGGAATTACAGTCTCTGTCACAGGTGGGACAGACAGTTATTGAAGGAAAGGGTGGGTGGGGAGTCTGGTTTGCCGCACGCTCCTTCCGTTGCCTGCGCTTGGTTTCTGCACGCTCTCGGCGATGAGACTCGAGGTGCTCAGCGTCCTCCCAGATGCTTTTCCTCCACTTAGGGTGGTCTTTGGCCAGGGACTCCCAGGTGTCGTTGGGGATGTTGCATTTTATCAGGGAAGCTTTGAGGATGTCCTTGAAATGTTTTCTCTGCCCATCTGGGGCTCCCTTGCTGTGCAGGAGCTCCGAGTAGAGCGCTTGCTTTGGGAGTCTTGTGTCAGGCATGCGAACAATGTGGCCCGCCCAACGGAGCTGGTCGAGTGTGGTATTAATATAGCACCTTTCACAATATCCCAATGAAGTACTTTTGGACTGTAGTCACTGTTGTAATGTTGGAAACGTGGTAGGCAATATGCGCACAGCAAGCTCCCACAAACTGCGATGAGACAATGGTCAGGTCAACTGTTTTTTTGTTATGTTGATTGAGGGATAAATATTGGCCAGGTCTTCTTCGAAATAGTGTCATGGGATATTTTCTGTCCACCTGAGGGAGCAGACAGGGCCTCGGATTAACATCTCAGCTGAAAGACTGCACCTCCGACAGTGCACCACTCCCTCAGCACTGCATTGGAGTGTCGGCCTAGATTATTCTTGGTCAAGATATTTCATAACTCTCAACAAAAATACATTCCAGTGATAAGGAAAGACTTTAAGAGAAGGGAGAACCATCCATAGCTAACTAAGGAAGTAAAGGATGGTATCAATTTGAAAACAATGGCATACAAAGTGGCCAAGATTAGTGGAAGGCCATAGGATTGGGAATTTTTTAAAAACCAGCAAAGGTCGACTAAAAAAATAATAAAGAAAGGGAAGATAGAGTATGAGAGTAAACTAGCACGAAATATAAAAACAGAAAGTAAGAGCTTCTACAGGTATATAAAAAGGAAGAGGATGGCTAAAGTAAACATTGGTCCCTTAGAGGATGAGACTGGGGAATTAATAATGGGAAACAGGGAAATGACAGAGACTTTGAACAAATATTTTGTATCAGTCTTCACGGTAGAAGACACTAAAAACATCCTAAAAATTGATAATCAAGGGGGCTATAGGGAGGGAAAAACTTAAAACAATCACTATCACTAAAGAAACAGTACTCGGTAAAATAATGGGACTAAAGATGGACAAGTCCCCTGGACCTGATGGCCTGCATCCTAGGGTCTTAAAAAAAGTGGCTGCAGAGCTAGTGGATGCATTGGTTGTAATCTACCAACATCCCCTGGATGCTGGGGTCCCAGCTGATTGGAAAACCACAAATGTAATCCCCCTTATTTAAAAAAGGAGACAGACAGAAAACAGGAAACTATAGACCAGTCAGCCTAACATCTGTCGTTGGGAAAATGCTGGAGTCCATTATTAAGGAAGCAGTAGCAGGATATTTGGAAAAGCATAATACAGTCAAGCAGAGTCAGCATGGTTTTATGAAAGAGAAATCATGTTTGACAAATTTGCTGGAGTTCTTTGAAGATGTAATGAGCAGGGTGGATAAGCGGGAACTAGTGGTTGTGGTGTATTTGGACTTCCAGAAGGCATTCGATAAGGTGCCACATAAAAGGTTACTGCACAAGATAAGAGCTCACAGGGTTGGGGTAATATATTAGCATGGATAGAGGATTGGCTAACTAACAGAAAACAGAGAGTCGGGATAAATGGGTCATTTTCCGGTTGGCTAACGGTAACTAGTGGGGTGCCGTAGGGATCGGTGCTGGGGCTTCAACTATTTACAATCAATATTAAGTACTTGGATGAAGGGATCGAGTGTAATGTAGCCAAGTTTGCTGATATAAAGATGGGTGGGAAAGCAAGTTTGCAAAGGGATTATAGACAGGCTAAGTGAGTGGGCAAACATTTGGAAGATGGAGAATAATGTGGGAAAGTATGAAGTTATTCATTTCAGCAGGAAAAATAAAGAAGCAAATTATTATTTAAATGGAGAGAAATTTAAAAAGCTGCAGTAAAGAGGAACCTGCATGAAACACAAAAAGTGAGTATGTAGGTACAGCAAGTAATCAGGAAGGCAAATGAATTGTTGGCCTTTATTGCAAGGGGGATAGAGTATAAAAGCAGAGAAGTCCTGCTACAACTGTACAGGGGATTGGTGAGGCCACACCTAGAGTACTGCATACAGTTTTGGTCTCCGGATTTAAGGAAGGATATACTTGCATTGGAGGTAGTTCAGAGAAGGTTCACTGGGTTGATTCTGGAGATGAAGGGGTTGACTTATGAAAAAAGTAGGTTGGGCCTATACTCACTGGAGTTTAGAAGATTAAGAGGTGATCTTATTGAACCATTGAAGTATCTGAGGGGGCTCGACAAGTGGGTGCAGAGAGGATGTTTCCACTAGTGGGGGAAGCTAGAACGAGGGGACGTAGTTTCAGAATAAAGGGCCACCCATTTAGAACTGAGATGAGGAGAAATTTCTTCTCTCAGAGGGTTGTAAAGCTGTGGAATTCTCAGCCGCAAAGAGCTGTGGAGGCTGGGTCATTGAATATATTTAAGGTGGAGATAGACAGATTTTTGAGTGAAGGATTATGGGGAGTGGGCAGGGAAGTGAAGCTGAGCCCAAGATCAGATCAGCTATGATCTTATTTCTTATTGAATGGCGGAGCAGGTTCGAGGGGCCAAATGGCCTACTCCTGCTCCTAATTCTTATGTTCTTATTTTTGACAATTTGTACAGTGCGCTCTGCTGCACCATTTTAAACAGGATTGGACGGTGGAACCTTAATATGTTTCACACCAGTTCTGCTCATGAACTGTGCAAATTCTTCTGTACAAAATTGCGACCCGTTATCAGATACAATTTCTTCTGCGAGGCCATATGAAGAAAACATTCTTTGCAAATTGTCTATTGTTTTAACTGCATCAAAACTCTTGGTCAAGCACATTCCCAGGTGCTGGTCATGAAGATCTCCTAATAATTTGGACCTGAATTTATTTGGGATAACCACTCTTGCACCCTATATGATAAAATCTTTATCCACGGACAATTCACTCCGATGAAGGAAGTATGGATGAATATCTTTCTCTGATACTTGGTTTGGCCAGCCATCCTGCTCCTATTTCTTATGTTCTTATGTTATGTTCTGGACTCAAGTTCAACAATTTCAGACTATAACCCCTGCCCCTATATATTTTTTTTCTCTGTGTTTTTCTCTTTCCCACGGCTGTTGTTGATGATTCTGTATTCTCCCTATTTACACCCTATCTAGACTCATCTTTTGTTTCTTAACTTATCCCATTACCATTACAGACAAAAGGTTGTGGTTTTAAGTTCCACTCCAGGGACTTGAGCACATAAATCTAGGCTGACACACCAGTGCAGTGCTGAGGGTCGCTGCACTGTTGGAGGTGCCGGCTTTCGGATGAGACATTAAACCGAGGCCCCGTCTGCTCTCTCAGGTGGACACAAACGATCCAATGACACTATTTCGAAGAATTGAAGGGGAGTTATCCCTGGTGTCCTGGTAAATATTTATCCCTCAACCAACATAACAAAAAACAGATTATCTGGTCATTATCACATTGCTGTTTGTGGGAGCTTGCTGTGCGCAAACTGGCTGCTGCGTTTCCCACATTACAACAGTGACTACACTCCAAAAGTACTTCATTGGCTGTAAGACGTCCGGTGGTCGTGAAAGACATCCAAGTCTTTCTTTCTTTCCTTTTGCCTGACACCATCATCCCTTTTGTCTCTCTAATCTCTCCTGCCTTCCACCCGATCACAGACCTTCCCTTTCGCTCTTTCCTCCCCTCCCCCTTTCCCTGCCCATATACTTGCTTAAAAACCTGTTACATCTCTTAACATTTTCCAGTTCTGACGAAGGGTCATCGACCTGAAACATTAACTCTGTTTCTCTCTCCACAGCTGCTGCCTGACCCGCTGAGATTTCCAGCATTTTCTGTTTTTATTTCAGAAGACAGGGACTGGCTTGATTGCGATGCTGTACACTCGCTACAAAGAATGACGCTGAAAAATGGCTACCTGCGCACATTTCCCAGCGAGCGGGGGAGTTGTACATCAGTGTTGGTCAACAAATGGAGAAGTCAGACAGTGTTAGGATGTACCTTGCACCTGGTGTAAACTTGAGCCCATCCAAAACTCAGCTGCCCGTATCCTAATTTGCACCAAGTCTCGTTCACCAGTCAACTCCTCTGCTCGCTGACTTACATTGGCTCACCTCAGCTGTGGCTCAGTGGGTGGCATTCTTGCCTCTGAGTCAGGGGTTGTGGGTTCCAGTCCCACTTCCACTGAAAAGAAAAATCTAGGCTGACACTCCAGTGCAGTGCTGAGGGTGATGTCTTTTGGATGCGACCTTAAACCGAGGCCCCGTCTGCTCTCTCTAGTCAACGTAAAAGATCCCATGATGCTATTTCAAAGAAGAGCAGGGGAGTTATCCCCGGTGTCCTGGCCAATATCTATCCCTCAATCAACATAACAAAAACAGATTATCTGGTCATTATCACATTGCTGTTTGTGGGAGCTTGTTTGTTCGTAAATTGGCTGCCGGGTTTCCCACATTACGTAAGAAATAGCAGCAGAAGTAGGCCATTCGGCCCCTCGAGCCTGCTCCGCCATTCAATGAGAAAGACGGCAGCTCCAACAGTGCAGCACTCCCTCAACTCCACCATCCCCATATCCCTTCATTCCCTTGATTACAACAGTGACTACACTCCAAAAGTACTTCATTGGCTGTAAAGAGCTTTGAGACGTCCGGTGGTCGTGAAAGGAGCTATATAAATGCAAGTGTTTTGTTCTTTCTGGGCAACGTCTCAAATTTAAAATACTCATCCATGCCTTGTCCCTCCCGATCTCTGTAACCTTCTCCAGCCCCACAACACTCTGAGATCTCTGCGCTCCTCTAATTCTGTCCTTTTGCATCGGTGCACCATTTTAATCGGTGCACCTTTGGTGGCCATGCCTTCAGCTGCCTAGATCCTAAGCTCTGGAATTGGCTCCTTAAACCTCTCCACCTCTCTACCCTTCTATAGCAGGAAAGGAGTACTGAGGGAATGATCAGCCATGATCTTATTGAATGGTGGTGCAGGCTCAAAGGGCCGAATGGCCTACTCCTGCACCTATTTTCTATGTTTCTATGTTTCTACCTTTGAGTCCTTCTTTCAGACACTCCTTAAAACCTACCTCTTTGACCAAGCCTGTGCTAATACGAACATACGAACAATGACGGACAGGTAAAGACCCTCTGGTCCATCGAGCCTGTCCCACACAATTGCGATACCTTGTGTATCACAACTTATACACTCCACCTTACCCGAAACCTTGTGATCTTCTGGGAGAGGCAAAAAAAACAGATTTTTAAAAACCCAGGCCAATTTGGGGAACAATAATCTGGGAAATTCCTCTCCGACCCATCGAGGCGATCGAAACTAGTCCAGGAGATCACTCTTGCCTTTACATTCCCTGCAGTACCCACCTTCTGTAAGAGGTGATCTCCGTCCCAGCTAGAAATAATATTTCTTTACAAAAGCAAAATACCCCGGATGCTGGAATCTGAAATAAAAACAGAAAATGCTGGAAATCTCAGCGAGTCAGGCAACATTTGTGGAGAGAGATACTGAGTTAATGTTTCGGGTCGACTTTCAGAGCTTAAGAATGTGCTCTTCCCCAACATTCGGCAGTTCTGATGAAGGGTCGTCGACCAATAAGAACATAAGAATTAGGAACAGGAGTAGGCCATCTAGCCCCTCGAGCCTACTCCGCCATTTAATAAGATCATGGTTGATCTGGCCGTGGACTCAGCTCCACTTACCCACCCGCTCCCCGTAACCCTTAATTACCTTATTGGTTAAAAATCTATCTATCTGTGACTTGAATACATTCAATGAGCTAGCCTCAACTGCGTCCTTGGGCAGAGAATTCCACAGATTCACAACCCTCTGGGAGAAGAAATTCCTTCTCAACTTGGTTTTAAATTGGCTCCCCGTATTTTGAGGCTGTGCCCCCTAGTTCTAGTCTCCCCGACCAGTGGAAACAATCTCTCTGCCTCTATCTTGTCTATCCCTTTCATGATTTTAAATGTTTCTATAAGATCACCCCTTATCCTTCTGAACTCCAACGAGTAAAGACCCAGTCTACTAAATCTATCATCATAAGGTAACCCCCTCATCTCCAGAATCAGCCTAGTGAATCGTCTCTGTACCCCCTCCAAAGCCAGTATATCCTTCCTTAAGTAAGGTGACCAAAACTGCACGCAGTACTCCAGGTGCGGCCTCACCAATATCCTGTACAGTTGCAGCAGGACCTCCCTGCTTTTGTATTCCATCCCTCGCAATGAAGGCCAACATTCCATTCGCCTTCCTGATTACCTGCTGCACCTGCAAACTAACTTTTTGGGATTCATGCACAAGGACTCCCAGGTCCCTCTGCACCTCAGCATGTTGTAATTTCTCCCCATTCAAATAATATTCCCTTTTACTGTTTTTTTTCCCAAGGTGGATGACCTCACACTTTCCGACATTGTATTCCATCTGCCAAACCTTAGCCCATTCGCTTAACCTATCCAAATCTCTTTGCAGCCTCTCTGTGTCCTCTACACAACCCGCTTTCCCACTAATCTTTGTGTCATCTGCAAATTTTGTAACACTACACTCTGTCCCCTCTTCCAGGTCATCTATGTATATTGTAAACAGTTGTGGTCCCAGCACCGATCCCTGTGGCACACCACTAACCACCAATTTCCAACCCGAAAAGGACCCATTTATCCCGACTCTCTGCTTTCTGTTCGCCAGCCAATTCTCCGTCGATGCTAATACATTTCCGCTGACTCCGCGTACCTCTATCTTCTGCAGTAACCTTTTGTGTGGCACCTTATCGAATGCCTTTTGGAAATCTAAATACACCACATCCATCGGTACACCTCTATCCACCATGCTCGTTATCTCCTCAAAGAATTCCAGTAAATTAGTTAAACATGATTTCCCTTCATGAATCCATGCTGCGTCTGCTTGATTGCACTATTCCTATCTAGATGTCCCGCTATTTCTTCCTTAATGATAGTTTCAAGCATTTTCCCCACTACAGATGTTAAACTAACCGGCCTATAGTTACCTGCCTTTTGTCTGCCCCTTTTTTTAAACAGAGGCGTTACATTAGCTGCTTTCCAATCCGCTGGTACCTCCCCAGAGTCCAGAGAATTTTGGTAGATTATAACGAATGCATCTGCTATAACTTCTGCCATCTCTTTTAATACCCTGGGATGCATTTCATCAGGACCAGGAGACTTGTCTACCTTGAGTCCCATTAGCCTGTCCAGCACTACCCCACTAGTGATAGTGATTGTCTCAAGGTCCTCTCTTCCCACATTCCTGTGACCAGCAATTTTTGGCATGGTTTTTGTGTCTTCCACTGTGAAGACCGAAGCAAAATAATTGCTTAAGGTCTCAGCCATTTCCACATTTCCCATTATTAAATCCCCTTCTCATCTTCTAAGGGACCAACATTTACTTTAGTCACTCTTTTCCATTTTATATATCTATAAAAGCTTTTACTATCTGTTTTTATGTTTTGCGCAAGTTTACCTTCGTAATCTATCTTTCCTTTCTTTATTGCTTTTTTAGTCATTCTTTGCTGTTGTTTAAAATTTTCCCAATCCTCTAGTTTCCCACTAACCTTGGCCACCTTATACGCATTGGTCTTTGATTTGATACTCTCCTTTATTTCGTTGGTTATCCACGGCTGGTTATCCCTTCTCTTACCGCCCTTCTTTTTCACTGGAATATATTTTTGTTGCGCACTATGAAAGAGCTCCTTAAAAGTCCTCCACTAAAAGTCATTTCTGATCTGATCATGGTCTAAGCTCCACTTCCCCACCCACTCCCCGAAACGTTGACTCTGTTTTTCTCTCCACAGATGCTGCCTGACCCGCTGAGATTTCCAGTATTCACTGATTTCATATATAATATCTCCTTATGTGACTTGGTGTCCAATGTTGTTTGATAATCGCTCCTGTGAAGGATCTCGGGTTTTACTACGTCAAAGGTGCTATATAAATGCAAGTTGCTGTTGTTGTTGTCTTGTAATCGTCCTTTCTTTTTAATGTGTTGCCAGGACGACGAGGATTTTCTAACGGTGTGCATTGGTGAGATGTTCCTCGAGTTTGTTAACATGCTACCAGCATTTCAGACGTACTGCATCCACCAGTCTACCTCTATCAACATGCTCAACACTTTGGAGAAAGAGAAGGAACTCCTGAGGTAGAAATCCTAATACCCCTTTACTCCCTGTCGAACCCGGTTACAATGACATCGAAACAGGATGTAGGAACAGGAGTAGGCCATTCAGCCCCTCGAGCCCGTTCCGCCATTCACTTAGGTCAGGGCTGATCTCTGCCTCAACTCCATTTACCCGCCTTTGTTTTCCTCAGTGCCCTTACCTAAACAAAGATTTACCGATCCCAGTCTTGAATTTTTCAATTTCAATTCAGCGGCCATGTCCTTGAGGAGGACTAACGTTTCCTCTGCCCGCCTTTGGCTCGTTTGCCGTGAAGGAGTTCCGAGGAGAGCGCTACAAGTGCAAACATTACACCTAGCTCTTTGACCAAGCTTTTGCCGTAATTTCTCCTGGTATGCCTCGGTGTCAAATTTTGCTAGATAAGCGCTCCTGTGAAGCGCCTTGGGAATGTGTTGCCGCGTCAAAGGCCGCTATATAAATACAAGTCGCTGTTGCTGAGTCGGGGCTGTTTGGACAGACGTGCTCTGGGCTAACCGAGTGTTCCGTTGCGTGCATTGCAGGATCTTCCTGGACGTGTCGCAGAACGACAACACGGCGCTCCGCCGCATGAACCTGCGATCCTTCCTGATGGCCCCGCTGCAGCGGGTCACCAAGTACCCCTTGCTCCTCAGCCGCATCAGCAGCTCCACGCCCGAGTACCACCCGGACCACGGGGGCCTGCGGGAGGCCAAGAGCCGGGTGGAGTCCCACCTGGAGCACATCAACATGAAGACCAAGCAGGAGGGGGGCGGGCCGGCCTGGTCGCTGCGCTCCTTCCGCCGCGACAGCCGGCGCCACCGGGAGACGGTGGACCTGGAGATGCGGGAGGTGGCCCTCAAGGCGGTGGGCTGGCCCCGGGAGGTCACCTGTTGCGCCATGGAAGGCACGCTGCAGTCCTCGCAGCCCAGCGACGGCCAGTGGGCCCGCAAGGGCAGCCGGGCCCTCAAGTTCCAGAGCCTCCATGCCCTGCTGATGGTCAACGCGGGCCGGGAGGCCGGGGCCGAGGGCGGGGCGGGGGGGCGGGGCTGGGGGGAGCCTCCGCCGCCGGTGCGCGACGCCGCCCTGGTGCTGATCCGGGACAAGGGGGGCGGCAAGCTGGCCCTGTTCCGCCGCCCCATCCCCCTCGGCCACTGCGTGGTCTCGTCGGACCCGGACTGCGACGACACGTTCGAGCTGCTGGACATCCGCAAGGAGGCGTTCGTCTTCCGGGACGCTGACCGGCCCCGCACCCGCCACTGGTTCCGGCTGATCAAGCGCTACTCCCGGGATCTGGGCTCGTGGCGTAAGCGCCGCAACGCGCTTCCCAACATCATGATCAACGCGACTTACGGCAGGACCTGAGCCCTGGGGTGAAATGAACGGGGCGGGAGATTGGGGGGGGGGGGGCGCGTGGGTCATCTCACCCCCCCCCTCCACCCCCCTCAAATAAAAACAATGCTACTGACACTGGTCACTGAATGGGCGGGCGTGGGGGGCGGGGGAGATGGTGAGGTGTGCGTCAGAGCCTCATCCTTCTGTAACAGGGGTTGCCAACCCTCCAGGATTTCCCAGGAGTCTCCAGGAATTGAAGGTTCATCCCCCGGGGTGAGGGGAAGGTGAGGGGAAGGCAGGGGTGGAAATCATTGGGGCCCATTTAAAAAAAAAAAATTACTTTCTTTAAACACGTTGGCTAATTAGTTATAAAAGTCTTGGCGATGGGACTAAAAGGCTCTTGGGAGTGGCAGTCAAGGAGTCATCCAGTCGCGTAATGCAGCGGCTGATCGCTTACGGTTTGGCCGCGAGAAGGCGGGGCACCTCGACATGATGGACGGGTCGGGCGGCCAATGGCGGGAGCGCGGGGGCGGGCGGGGGCGAGAGGTGTCAGAGGAGGGAGGGGGTGTGGGGGGGGCCACGCGGCGAAACCTCCAGGAATACGCCCAATCGGTGTTGGCAACCCTTGCCCCCGAGTTTATCTCGCTTCACCACCGCGTTTCATCTCGGCGTATTAGCGCCGGAGTGCACAGTATAGTCAGCCATCTTGTTCCAGCAGCCATGATCGGACCGCGGGGCAAATCGGTGAGGGTGGGGGCAGGATCGGCAGTGAGCATAACTTGACTTCTGCTTTGTTGCTGATCAATTGTGAAACCTTCTCGAGTAATGCCCTCCCACGTCAGACAGACAGAGCAAGTGGTTGGATGGCCAATTCTGGTTGGTCTTATTCCTGGAGGTTTCATCACATGACCATCAGCCCGGCAAACATTCCCCTCCCCAGCCCCATCTCCATTATTTTTATAACTTATTAAACGAAAGTGGTCGAAGACAAATGAAAACAAAAGCACAATTTATTTTTTTAATGCCTGTGTGATTTGTCCCACTGCCCCATCGCCCCCTTCCCTGGGTTCTTGCCGGCAGCGTTGTCATGGAGACGAATTGCCAACTCCTGGAATCTCCAGGCCAATCCTGGTGGGGTTGGCAACACTAATGAAGTGGGGGGAGTGGGTAAGGGGTGGCGATGAACTTTTATATGTTTAAAAAAAAACAGAAATTTCACGTCCGGTTTATGCTTTAGAGGTTTCTGGATATCAACTTTTAGACCGCGGCCCAAAAGTGGTCGGGCAACTCGTGAGCTGCCGCCCAGTGCAGTTCGGAATGCGGTTTCCTCCCCCGTCTTCACATTGGACTAGTCCAGAGGAAAGGTCACCGCGGCAACCGCATCTCGTGTATTAGTCTAAGCTACGAAGCACTTTCTGTCCATATCTTTCACTCGAGCAGCGTCGTCATAACTTCATGTTGGTAGATTTGTGACTGGACTGTCTCCGTTAATATAACTGCAACGCACCAATGTTTGATGCTCGATTTAATATAGTCTCCTCAACTCCTTGTTCCCCCCCCCCCCCCAAAACAGAACCAGTTTCACTTTGAATCAGCTGTTTATCTATCCATTTTGGTTTTTAAATGATCTATTTTATATTTATAAGAACATAAGAAATAGGAGCAGGAATAGGCCATACGGCCCCTCGAGCCTGCTCCGCCATTTAATACGATCATGGCTGATCCGATCATGGACTCGGGTCCACTTCCCTGCCCGCTCTCCTTAATCCCTTATCGGTTAAGAAGCTGTCTATCTCTGTCTTAAATTTATATATATATATATATATATATTTAAATATATATGTATATGAACAGAAAATGCTAGGAATCTCAGCGGGTCAGGCAACATCTGTTGAGAGAGAAACAGAATTAATGTTTCGGGTCGGTGACCCTTGAAGGGTACCGACCCAAAACGTTAACTGTTTCTCTCTCCCAGACGCTGAGATTTCCAGCATTTTGTTTTTATTTCAGACTCCAGCATCCACAGTATTTTGCTTTTGTTATATGTATATGAACTCTGGCGTCTAGCACGCACCCATCACACATCTGTTGTCGCACTCTGTTACAGATACAAAGACAGGAAGGTAGTGAGCCACAGCCCGAGATTTACAAGCAGTTACGGCCAACGCTCCCATAAGAACATAAGAAATAGGAGCAGGAGTAGGCCATTTTGCCCCTCGAGCCTGCTCCGCCATTCAATAAGATCATGACTGATCTGATCATGGACTCAGCTCCACTTACCCGCCCTCTCCCCATTACCCTCAACTCCCTTATCGCTCAAAAATCTGTCTATCTCCGCCTTAAATATATTCAATGACCCAGCCTCCACAGCTCTCTGGAGCAGACAATTCCACAGATTTATGACCCTCTGAGAGAAGAATTTCCTCCTCATCTCAGTTTTAAATGGGCGGCCCCTTATTCTGAGACTATGCCCCCTAGTTTTAGTTTCCCCTATGAGTGGAAGCTGCGCTTTGTATGCGAGGCCTGTCCCTTTAAATTTCTGCGCGCGTGCGATAGTCACAATGTAAAAGCCGGTGACCAGCCTGTGCGGGTCCTTTCAGGTTACTGTGTGACCATGCGTGCGCACACACCTCGACGGCAACGTGGTTAGAACTGTCCTCCGACTGACACCAGCCCGTTTATGAGTGGTTCATATTTACCTGCATAGAGCAGCGGTCTAAAAGGCACAGCGCGGATTAGCAGCTAAACATTAGCGTCCAAGCTCCAGACCCCTAGACCACCACTGAGCAGAGCCACAGGAGACCGGCCAGTGTTGTATATATTTATCACAAGTTTTAAGTGTCGCGTCAGCAATACGAAGGTTTGGGCTACAAAATACAATTCACGGTGGTGGGAAGCTGTTGCTGGTTTAAATCTCGTCCAGACTAATGGGAAGACGACTCCTTTGCTGCCTTTGATGTGACATGAGGCTTGAACAGCCTCATTCCTCACCACTAATATCCCCTAACCTGATCAGCACAGACAGGCCACAGAAAAGATATTAAAAAAATAATGTTATGTGCCCAAAACACTCCTCTTTGCTAAACCATTTCCAATTACTTAAATCTATGTAGATTACATAATTTAAGGCTGCCAACATTTTTCCTTTATAAACACATGTCCAAGTTATTAATGGTACCGGGCTATGTAAACATGTCACACTCTCATTGTCCCCCTCCCCCAGTGAAAGCTCTGCAGCGCCACCACTGGTAGAAGAGTGTAATTACAGCGCGAGCAGAATCCGTGCACCGTTCTCAAATATATTCCGAATATTCAGTTCGACTTCATAAGAACATAAGAAATAGGAGCAGGAGTAGGCCATACTGCCCCTCGAGCCTGCTCCGCCATTCAATAAGATCATGGCTGATATCTGATCATGGACCCACTTCCCTGCCCGCTCCCCATAACCCCTTATCCCCTTCTTGTTTAAGAAACTGTCTATTTCTGTCTTAAATGTATTCAATGTCCCAGCTGCCACAGCTCTCTGAGGCAGTGAATTCCACAGATTTACAACCGTCTGAGAAGAAATTTCTCCTCATCTCAGTTTTAAATTACCTGAAATATTAACCCTACCTTCCACACACATCCCCCCCACAGTCCCCCCTCTCCCCCCAGAGGCTGGCTGAGGATTACAGCAACTTGCATTCATACAGCGCCTTTAAACGTAGTCAGACGTCACAAGGCACTCCAGCATTCCCTGTTTTTATTCCATTGTAAACGTGAATCACTGAACTTTGTGATGGAAGTATAAAAATAAGGACTTTAAAATGGGGACCAAACTGGACACACCGGTTCAAGAGAGGCTGCATTTGGTCTTGTGCAATATCATCAGGGTTCAAATATTGAACAAATAAATACAATGCACAAATCAGACTGCATTTAAGAATTCTCTTTATATTAATTCACAGGAATTGGGCGTCGCTGGCAAGGCCGACATTTATTTCCCATCCCTAATTGCCTTGAGAAGGTGGTGGTGAGCCGCCTTCTTGAACTGTTGCAGTCCGTGTGCTGAAGGTGCTCCCACAGTGCGGTTAGGGAGGGAGTTCCAGGATTTTCAGCTAGCGATGGTGAAGGAACGGCCAATATATTTCCAATTCAGGATGGTCTGTGACTCGGAGGAGAACTTGGAGGCGAAGGTGTTCCCACGCGCCTGCTGCCCTTGTCCTCCTAGGCGGTAGAGGTCGCGGGTTTGGGAGGTGATGCCGAAGAAGCCTTGGCGAGTTGCTGCCAGTGCATCTTGTAGGTAGTGCACACTGCAGCCACGGTGCGCCGGTGGTGGAGGGAGTGAATGTTGAAGGTGGTGGATGGGTTGCCAATCAATGGGTTGCTTTGTCCTGGATGTTGTCAAGCTTTTTGAGTGTTGTTGGAGTTGCACTCACCCAGGCAAGTGGAGAGTATTCCATCACACTCCTGACTTGTGCCTTGTAGATGGTGGGGAGTCAGGAGGTGAGACAATTGCCGCAGAATACCCAGCCTCTGACCTACTCTTGTAGCCACAGTTTTTATGTGGCTGGCCCAGTTTGGTTTCTGCTTCTCCCCCAATTTTCCCTCTCCTTCCTGAAGCAGTGAACTCAGCTCCCACAGTTGCAGACATCCCCACCTCCCCCGCTGCCTCACCCAAGAGACCATCCTTCCTGTGTGAGCCTAGCCAGCCAGTGTCAGCAGGATATTCCACATGGACAGTCCTCACGTGATGTCCACACGCACTGGGCAGTTTCCAGCATAGATACCAATCAGAAGCAGGAACTCGGGCAGATATTTCACTTATCTGACCCAGCGAGGCTGAGGCTCCAGCTGAGATCCGCAAACTCACCCACAGACCCCCTTATGTAAGAACATAAGAAATAGGAGGAGTGGCCATTTGGCCCCTCGAGCCTGCTCCGCCATTTAATAAGATCATGGCTGATCTGATCATGGACTCAGCTCCACTTTCCTGCCCGCTCCCCATAACCCCTTATCCCCTTATCGGTTAAGAAACTGTCTATCTCGTTCTTAAATATATTCAGTGACCCAGCTCCCACAGCTCTCTGAGGCAGCGAATTCCACAGATTTACAACCCTCTGAGAGAAGCAATTCCTCCTCGTCTCAGTTTTAAATGGGCAGCCCCTTATTCTAAGATTATGCCCCCTAGTTCTAGTCTCCCCTCTCAGTGGAAACATCCTCTCTGCATTCACCTTGTCAAGGCCCCTCATAATCTTATACGACGATGTGACTTAGTTCCACGGTGGCCACTGCATTTCCCAACGGAGCCAATGGTGTCTAGGCTGCATTTTGTTTTATTTACTCCAACACATTTACTGTTACAACTGGAAGACTTAAGGGGTGTTGACAGGAACTATCCGAGATCTCCACACTCCTCCAGGTGTGGCTTCTTGTCAGTGTCAGCTATGGCTCAGTGGGCAGCACATTTGCTTCTAAGTCAACATGTTGTAGGTTCAAATCCCACTACATGAAACTTATAACACAAAAATCTAAGCTGACACTGAGGCGGTGCTGTACTGTACTGTCAGAGGTGCCATCTTTCAGATGGGACATTAAACTGAGGCCCTGTCTGCTCTCTCGGGTGGATGTAAAAGATCCCATGGCACTATGGCGAAGAAGAGCAGGGGAGTTATCCCCAGTGTCCAGGGCCAATATTTATCTCTCAATCAACATAACAAATACAGTTTTTCTGGTCGTCATCACATTGTGGGAGCTTGCTGTGCACAAATTGGCTGCCACGTTTCCCACATTACAACAGTGGCTACACTTCAAAAGTACTTCATTGGCTGTAAAGTGCTTTGAAACATCCGGTGGTCATGAAAGGCGCTATATAAATGTAAGTCTTTTTTGCACATCCCTAATTTCGTTTGCTTCACGTTTGATGACCGTGGTTACAGCCGTCTAGACCCTAGACGTCTAGACTGCGTTCCGTTTGGGGTGATTGCTTTTCAGGGAGCGCAAAAGTATCGGCGGGCAATAAAGATTTGTTGCTGCCGGCAACGTCCGCTTTAGCGCTCCGAGAGGGAAGTGAAACGTTAAATCAAGCGCTAGCCCTTCCCTTAGAGCGCTAACGGGAGTGAGAGGGGCGGTTTCAGCAGAACACTGAGCAATGTTCAGTGCAGTGCTGCCGTCCCTCGCTTAAAGGGCCGGGCCAATGCTGGGGCGACTGAGATGTCCTACTGTCTGAGAGAGTGCAGGGCCGGGCAATCGCAGGGGTCCAAAAGAAATCGGGAGGCACCAGAATGGGGAGATGAATAGATTTTGCCCTACCTGACCACCACGGCCTGTAATTAGCGCTTGCCAAGCGGCCGGCCGAGGCGACAATGCCTTCTGCAGCTGCCGTTGTTGACGCCCGGCGATGCTGCAGGGGGCGGGAGCGAATATTGCATCCGGGGCGGTAACGGGGCACTGCGCACCGGATGACGTCACGATCTCCGGGGTGGTAAGTGTTAGCACCAGCACAAAACCACCTCTGCCATCTCTTAGTGCCCCATTACCGCCGCCCGCAGGCACAAACCAGGCCAATTTCTCCCCCCCTAAGCTCGAGAATGTCCTCCCTAAACCTCTCCGCCTCTCCTCCTTTTGTCCTGTGAAGCGCCTTGGGACATTTTTACTAAGTTAAAGGCGCTTTATAAAGACAAGCTGTTGTTGTTGTCCTGCCCACATGCAGACAATCAGTGCCACACGGGTACAGGAAAACAGCAATGGGCAATGGGAGAGACCACTCTATCTGGTCAAGCAATATCCCACCCTACCTTGTCTTGTGTGCCCCTCAATTGCTTTCTCTGGTTCGTTCCTGCTTTTCCTGATCCCATCCACCCTGCTGCCTCTATCTACCTATGACCCTCTGTGTAGAATAGTTCAAGCGAAACCGTCCGCTCCTTGCCTCTGCTGAGTTTGCATCCGTGTTCACTCCTCGTAGAGTTTATCAAAGACGTTATTGGGATTCAGTGTAGTTCGACCCCCCCCCCACCCCACCCCTCCCACACTGTGCAATCTTGAATACCTCAGTCGGATCCAGAATACCTTGATGTCCATGGTCTTGTGTGCTTATGTAACATGGCCCGTGCTTTCTCCATTCCCAGTGACTATGAATCACACAACGTAAGACTTGATACTTAATAAATGTCATCTGTATCACCAAATGCAAACCGCATTCAGCCTTCAAAATGGCAGATTGATAAAACTGTCGCGAGGAAAAGAGTTTCCCGACCGAATGGTTTCGTATGATTCCATGTAATCCCACTGCTCCCGGGATCGGTCAATTGAATTTATGATTGCGCAACTTAAATGTTAAGACATAAGAAACAGGAGCAGGAGTAAGCCCAATCAATAAGTTCATGGCTGATCATTGACCTCAACTCTACTTTCCCTCCCGATCTCCATATCCCTTAATTCCCCATGACTCCAAAAATCTATCGATCTCAGCCTTGAATATATTCATTCAGCATCGACAGCCCTCTGGGGCAGAGAATTCCAAAGATTCACAACCCTCTTTGAGTGAAGAAATTCCTCCTCATCTCAGTTTTAAATGGCCGACCCCTTATCCTGAGACTGCCCCCGAGTTCTAGACTCTCCAGTCAGGGGGAAACAACCTCTCAGCATCTATCCTGTCAACCCCCCTCAGAATCTTTTATGTTTCAATGAGATCACCTCTCATTCTTCTAAACTCCAGCTAGTATAGGCCCCTTCTACACAATCTCTCATCTAAAATGTTCTATTTTACAGTCTTATCTGGCTCCCGGTCCGGCAGCGCCTCAATTATAAAATTCTCATCCTTGTTTTCAAATCTCGCCATGGCCTCACCCCCTCCCTCCCCCCCACTCCTTGTCTCTGTAACCTCCTCCAGTCCGACAACCCTCTGAGATCCCAGCACTCCTCCAACTCCGGACTCTTGTGCATCCCCGATTTCCGTCGCCCCACTATTGGCGGCCGTGCCTTCAGCCGCCTGGGCCCTGCGCTCTGGAGTTGCCTCCCTAACCCTCTTCCACATGTCTCTACTTCTCTCTCCTTAAAACCTACCTCTTTGACCAAGCTTTTGGTCACCTGTCCCAGTATCTCCTTATGTGGCTCGGTGTCAAATTATGTTTGATAATCGTTCTTGTGAAGCGCCTTGGGATGTTTTAACTACGTTAAAGGTGCTGTATAAATGCAAGTTGTTGTTGTAATGTAATACGTAGGTTGAAACTTTGAACATCAGTGGGAGTTAGTGGTGGGACGGGGTGGGGGGTGGGGAACAGATAGAATCTTAGAATGACACAGCACAGAAGGAGGCCATTCGGTTCATCGTGCCCGTGCTAGCTCTTTGAAAGAGCTCTCCAATTAGTCCCACTCCCCCTCGCTCTGCACATTTCCCCTTGGCCCTGCACATTTTTCCCTCTCAAGCTTATCTCTTTAGAGCAGAGAAGTTGAAGGGGAGATTTAACAGAGATGTTCAAAATAATGAATGGTTTTGATCGAGTAGATGGGGGGGGAAACTGTTTCCCCTGGCAGGAGGTTCGGTAACCAGAGGACACAGAGTTAGGATAATTGACGAAAGAATCAGCGGGGAGATGAGATGAATTTGTTTTTACGCAGCGAGTTGTTGTGATCTGGAGCGCACTGCCTGGAAGGGCGGTGGGAGCAGATTCAATAGTAACTTTCAAAAGGGAAATTGGATAATTACTTGAAACTGGAAAAATTTGCAGGGCTATGGGGAAAGAGCGGGACAGTGGGACTAACTGAATCGCTCTTTCAACGAGCCGGCACAGGCACGATGGGCCGAATGGCCTCCTGTACTGTATCACAAAAGCGAAATACCCGCGGATGCTGGAATCTGAAATGAAATCCGAAAATGCTGGAAGTCTCAGCAGGTCGGGCAGCATCTGTGGAGAGAGAAACAGAGTTAACGTTTCAGGTCGATAACCCTTCCTCAGAACTTTCCGAGGAAGGATCGTCGACCCGAAACGTTAACTCTGTTTCTCTCTCCACAGATGCTGCCTGACCCGCTGAGATTTGCTGTGCTGGATCATTCTATAAGTATGTATCCAATTGCCTTTTGAAAGTTATTATCGAATCTGCTTCCACCACACTTTCAGGCAGCGCGTTGACAGAGGCAGATCAGAAGTCAATGGAAACGGAAGGTTTTGCAGGGTGTAGTCAGGAAGGGGAACGGTTCAGCCATAGTATCAGCTTGGCTCAGTAATAAAGGTTGTGGGCTCAAGCCTTCTGCAGGAGTGCTGCATTATCGCAATTGCTGCCTTTTGGAAGAGACATTCAGCTGAGGCCTTGTTTACCTGTTCAGGTGGTGCATTAAGAATCCAGGATTCCCAATGCCTCATTTAAAGTTCCCCGCCTGACATTTAATTCTCTTCCTGACCTCATCCCTCCCGATCTCTGTTACATTCTCCAGCACTGCATCAACCCCTCCCCACCCTCTGGACTCACAGTTCCCTCTGACACTGACCTTTGGTGCAGCCCCCCTGCCTCCCTTTGTCCCATCCTTGACAGTTGCCCCCCCCTTCACCTTAAGCTTTACCACCTTCCCAGTGTCAAATGTGGCTCAGTGGGCAGCACACTTACCTCTGAGTCAGAAGGTTGTGGGTTCAAGTCCCACTCCAGGGACTTGAGCACGTAATTCTAGACTGACACTCCAGCGGAGTGCTGAGGGAGTGCTGCACTGTCGGAGGTGCCTTCGTTCTGATGAAGCATCAAACCGAGGCTCTGTGCCCCCTCTCTGTTGGGTGTAAAAGATCCCATGACAATGTTTTGAAGAAGAGCAGGGGAGTTATCACTGGTGTCCCAGGGCCAATATTTATCCCTCAATCAAATAACAGATTATCTGGTTGTTATATCATCACTGCTTGCCGTGCACAAATTGGCTGGCTGCCACATTTCCTATATTACAACAGTGACTACTCTTCAAAAAGTAGTTCAAAGCACTTTGGAACATCTGGTGGTTGTGAAAGATGCTATAGATATGCAAGTTCTTTCTTTCCGACTCTCTCTTCTCCCTTAAAGGCCCTCCTTAAAACCATTTGACCAAGCTTCTAACATCTCTTATTGTCGGTGTCTATTTTTTGCATGATTACGCCTCTGGGACGAATAAGAACAAAGGGGTTTCCTTGGTCAACATTAATCCTTCAACCAACACCACTCGAAACAAATTAACTGGTCATTTATTCCTTTGCTGTTTGTGGGACCTGCCTGAGGACCAATTGTCGACCTTGTTTGCCTACATTAGAATAGTGACTGCACCTTAGTGCACGTGACTCATTGGCTGTGAAGCACCTTGGGATGTGCTGGTAGGGGTTGCCAACCCTCCAGGAATTGGCCTGGAGTCTCCAGGAATCGAAGATTGATCTCTAGCACACTGCTAACCTGGGAGAAAAATCATTGGGGCGTTAAACAAAACGGTGCCTTTTTTTTCATTTTCTTTGAACATTTCTGTTTATTAGTTATAAAAATATTTGGGGAAAGAAAGGTTGTTTGTCTGACAGTCGAGAATCATCCAATTTCGTAATGAAGAGTCTGTTCGCTTTCCGATTGGTTGGGGGTGGGGGGGGGAGGAGGCGGAGCACCGTGAGGATGGACATGTTGGTCGGCCAATGGCAAGGGTGGAGCGGTTGGAGGTGGCAGGTCACGTGATAAAACCTCCAGGAATACGTCCAACCAGAATTGTCGACCCCATCTCCTGGGGATACGGAAGGTGCGATTATAAATGCAAGCTGCTTCTTTACGTAAAACGCACCTTCGGCCCTGAAGAGTTACGCAGGGGAGGGTCAACGCAGGCCGGGTAGGACGAAGTGGATGGTGGGGAGAGAAACATCCCTTGCCTCCGCCAAATCCAGCAATCTAGGGGCCTGAGTTCAAATCCCATCACGGCAGCTGAGGAATTTAAAATTCAGTTAATTGAATAAACGTGGAATATAAAAGCTAGTGGCAGTAATGGTGACCATGAAACTACCAGATTGTGGTTACAAACCCATCTGGTTCACTAATGTCCTGTAGGGAAGGAAATCTACCGTCCTTACCCGGTCTGGGCCTATATGTGACTCCAGACCCACAGCAATGTGGTTGACTCTGAAATGGCCTAGCAAGCCACCCAGTTGTACCAAATCACTATGACAAAGTCACTTTGAGAGTACCGTCACAACACAGACTGCAGCAGTTCATAGAATGTTTATAGCACAGAAGGAGGCCATTCGGCTCGTCGAGCCCGTGCCGGCTCTCTGCAAGAGCACTTCAGCCAGTCCCACTCCCCCTGCCCTTTCCCCGTTGCCCTGCAATTTTTTTTTTACTTCAGGTACTTATCCAATTCCATTTTGAAAGCCATGTTTGAGTCTGCCTTCACCTCCCTTTCAGCTTTTCTTATGTCGACTTTGGTTCTTCTGTCAATCGCCTTGAATCTGTGCCCTCTGGTTCTCCACCCTTCCGCCAATGGGAACAATTTCTCTCTATCTACTCTGTCCAGACCCCTCATGATTTTGAACATCTCTGTCAAATCTCCTCTCAACCTTCTCTGCTCCAAGGAGAAAACCCCAGCTTCTCCAGTCTATCCACGTAACTGAAGTCCCTCATCCGAGGAGCCATTCTCATAAATCTTTCCTGCGCCCTCTCTAAGGCCTTCACATCCTTCAAAAAGGCAGCTCACCACCACCTTCTCAAGGGGCAATTAGGGACGGGCAATCAATATTGGCCTTGCCAGCGACGCCCACATCCCAGGAATGAATAAAGAAGGCCGGTTAGGATACAAGCACTGCACTGGGCCACAAGGGACCAAAGGCAGATGGAGACCAAAGAAAGAACAATTGAAAGGATTGGATCCTGCGGTTTTGATGAGCGGAATTGTCCTGCCCCATTTCCTAATGAAAATGTTTTTAATGTATTACCCGCGAATACCTGTGAGTGTGAGGAGGGCGTCAAGCATGAATCAAACAATCACCTCTGTGAGTTGTCGGGGCCCCTTCTGATTAGTTCCGATTGAGCTGCATTGCTAAGAGCTGTTGTATTATCAGAAGGATTAACTTCACGGCCCGCTGTGATGTACTGAAACTTTACTGACACTTCAAGTTTATTTACTGTTCTGTTTCATTCTCCATAACTACTTGCTTGAAACTCTTAAGACAATTCCCATTTCTCTGTTCACGAGACAGATAGGGAGGGCAGTCTTCCAGCCCATCTCGCCTTCTCCATCCGCCAACAGCCTAGCCTCCATTCACAATGTCCAACTCTTTCGTAAATGTCTAAAGGGCAGTTTTAATACCCGCCCTCCTGTATGGCTCAGAGATGTGGACCATATATAGACACCTCAAATCGCTGGAGAAATACCACCAATGATGTCTCTGCAAGATCCTGCAAATCCCCTGGGAGGACAGATGCACCAACGTCAGTGTTCTCAATCAGGCCAACATCCCCAGCATCGAAGCACTGACCACACTCGACCAGCTCCGCTGGGCAGGCCACATTGTTTGCATGATCGACACAAGACTCCCAAAGCAAGGGCTCTACTCGGAACTCCTACACAGCAGGCGAGCCCCAGGTGGGCAGATGAAACATTTCAAGGACACCCTCAAAGCCTCCTTGATAAAGTGCAACATCCTCACTGACATCTGGGAGTCCCTGGCCAAAGACCACCCTAAGTGGAGGAAGTCCATCCGGGAGGGCGCTGAGCACCTCGAGTCTCATTGCCAAGAGCGTGCAGAAATCAAGCGCAGGTAGCGGAAGGAGCGTGCGGCAAACCTGTCCCACCCACCCTTTCCTTCAACCACTGTCTGTCCCACTTGTGACAGAGACTGTTATTCTTGTATTGGACTGTTCAGTCACCTAAGAACTCATTTTTAGAGTGGAAGCAAGTCTTCCTCGATTCCGAGGGACTGCCTATGATGATGATGAAATGTTTACCTTTGCCTCCGCGACTGTATGCAGACATCAATCACTTTATTGTAACAAACTTCTTCACCTGAGTCTTAAACTTTCATCAGTCTGACTCCTGTGTCAGTTTTGTCGAGTTTGTAATCGTGTTGTGGACTTAACTTTTCACGACCTTATATACCTCACCCCTGCCTTTGTTACCTCTAGACACGACTATTTCAATGCTCCCCTGGCAGACCATACACCTCCAATCCTGAGCTCCTCGAATACTCGGCTGCCCGAGTCCCGCTCACCCATAACCCCTACGCTCACTGACCGACATTGGCGACCAGTCTGACCACACCTCAATTTAAAAATTCTCATCCTTGCTTTCAAATCTCACCACGGCCTTCTCCCTCCCTGTCTCTGTGATCTCCTCCAGCCCTACAATCCTCCGAGATCTCCGCGCTCCTCCAATCCTGGCCACTTGCACATCCCCGATTTTAATCGCACCACCATTGTCGGCCGTGCCTTCAGTGGCCTAGGGCCCTAAGCTCTGGAATTCAATCCCTAAACCTCTCCACCCCTCTCTCCTCCTTTAAGGCGCTCATTAAAAACGACCTATTTGACCAAGCTTTTGGTCACCTGTCCTAATATCTTCTTATGTGGCTCGCTGTCAAATTATATTTGATAAGAACATAAGAAATAGGAGCAGGAGTAGGCCATATGGCCCCTCGAGGCTGCTCCACCATTTAATACGATCATGGCTGATCCGATAATGGACTCAGGTCCACTTTCCTGCCCGCTCCCCATAACCCCTTATTCCCTTATCGGTTAAGAAACTGTCTATCTCTGTCTTAAATTTATTTACGCACCTGTGAAGTACCTTGGGAGGTAGTACTATGTTAAAGGCGCTATATAAATGCAAATTGTTGTTGTAGACTCCCCACCTCTGTCACCTCCTTTAGTTTGTTCCCATCTTTGCTCACATGTTTACTGTCAGTTAGAATTCTGACCAGAGGTAGGAAAGACCAGTCAGTCTTTACTTAGGAACGTGTGGAACACTGAAGCGATCACTCAGTAATTCAATTCAGTTGGTACATATCCAAGTTGCTCCAGTTTGGATTCTGATGCAGGCTCCTTTGGAGGGTTGAAATCAGACTGCATTGCTGATTCTTCTGGTAGACATTCATCGTTTTGAGACTCGTCTCTTGGTCAGTCGAGTGTCTGACCTGCATGGAAACTCATCACCATGCATGATTACACGAAAGAAGCGATTGCGCTGGAGAGGGTACAGAGGAGATTTACGAGGATGTTGCCTGGACTGGAGAATTTTGGCTATGGGGAAAGATTGGATAGGCTGGGGTTTGTTTTCGTTGGAACAGAGGAGGCTGAGGGGAGACCTAATTGAGGTGTATAAAATTATGAGGGGCCTAGATAGAGTGGATAGGAAGGACCTATTTCCCTTAGCAGAAGGGTAAATAACTAGGGGGCATAGATTTAAAGTAACTGGTAGGAGGTTTAGAGGGGACTTGAGGGGCAATTTTTCATCCGGAGGGTGGTGGGGCTCTGGAACTCACTGCCTGAAAGGGTGGTAGAGGCATATGTTAAAAAGTACTTGGATGTGTACTTGAAGTACCATAACCTACAGGACTACAGACCGAGAGCTGGAAAGTGGGACTAGGCTGGATAGCTCTTGGTTGGCCGGCGCGGACACGATGGGCCGAAAGGCCCCTTTCTGTGCAGTAAATTTCTAATGATGAGAGTCTCCAAACCAAACTACCGAGTTTCTGTTTGCCCAATGTGGAGTGGCAACTCTGTTCCTGTAGGGACATACGCCACTTACACAAATCCAGCGAGCTTAGGCACTGATTGGTAAGAACCAATGCATATTCAATGAATACATTGAGTATGTTCAAGACTGAGATTGATAGATTTTTGGACACTGAGGAAATCAAGGAATAAGGGGATAGGGCGGGCAAGCGGAGTTGAGGTAGAAGATCAGCCATGATCGCATTAAATGGCGGAACAGGCTCGAGGGGTCGTATGTCCTGCTACTGCTCCTATTTCTTACGTTTTTAACCAATGGTGTAAGGACCCCTATGTGTGTGTAAGAATACTACTGGATTTTTAACCTCATAAAACCCACCAGCACAGAAGATGAGAAGGTTTCCCGCTACTTAGCCAGCCAGGACCACCCTATTCGTTAGGGCACTGACTGGCATGGTTTATCGGGAAGTGGCAACTCTGTCCCTCTATGTGCCATTAATGGACCTAGCTGGCTCATCAATCACCAGCAGTGCCCAGGATTATTGCAGACTGGGCTTGCGTGTTGGATTAGCAAGTTTGACGCCGAGGGCTGACTCGGTTCTGGTCTTTCTGCACAGGCGTATAATCTTGCAGCCACTGTCGGATGTGCCGCTAAACCGAGGCCCCGTCTGCCCTCTCAGGTAAAGGTAGAAGATCCCATGGCACTATTTTGAAGAGCAGCGGGTCAGCCCTTCCCGGTGTCCTGGCCAATATTTATCCCTCACATAGCAACAAAAAAAAGACTATAGTCATTATCGCATTGTTGCTTGTGGGATTTTGTGGGTGCAAATTGGCGGCTGCGATTCCTACATTACAACAGTGACTGCACAACCCCTTTGGGACACCCTTAGGTCATGGAAGGCACTATATAAATGCAAGTCTTTCTTTGCACTGCTACCCAAGGCAAAAGTCTATCTCCATCTCTGCCAGATGGGAGAGGGGATGGGACCATTGCTGAAGTTCTTTGATGAGGATTAAAATTGACTGACTACATCAATAACTGACCTGCGCTCATTACAGGATGCAGAATTAAATGTTGGGTGGGGGGTGGAGATTGAGAACTGTTTTTGAAAATGAAATTTTGGCCGTCCAATTTGTACTTTAGCAATTTTCAGGCATTGTGCTCAAAAACCTGTCATGTGACAGATCAGTCAATCTAAAGGGGTCCTGGTCTAGTAATCCAGAGGCCTGGACTAATGATCCAGAGACGTGGGTTCAAATCCCACCACGGCAGCTGGGGAATTTAAATTCAGTTAATTCAATAAATCTGGAATAAAAAGCTCGTGTCGGTAATGGTGACCATGGAGCTGTCGGAAAGACTCATCTGGTTCACTAATGTCCTTTCGGGAAGGAACATCTGCCGTCCTTACCCGGTCTGGGCCAATACGTGACTCCAGACCCACAGCAAGGTGGTTGATGATTAACTGCCCTCGGAAACGGCCCAGCGAGCCACTCGGTTGTACCAAAGTGCTACGACAAAGTCAGCGGTTCAAGGCAGCGGCTCACCACCACCTTCTCGAGGGCAATTAGGGACGGGCAATAAATGCCGGCCAATAAATGCCGGCCTTGCCAGCGACGCCCAAACCCCGTTGACAAATAAATAACAAAAAAAAAAATCGCAATTCGGACGTCAATACAGCACCAAAGTTGCAGAAATCAGTCAGACAAACAATTATTGGACGATGAGATGACCCCTAATGTGGCAATGTTCACTGTAACCAACGGTGCCTCGAGTCTGAAACAGTTAGAAAGAAAATAAACAGTGGAGGATAAATAGAATGACTGGCATTTTTATAGCGCCTTTCACGACTTCAGGGCGTCCCAAAACGCTTTACAGCCAATGAAGTACTTTTGAAGTTGTAATGTAGGCAACCAATTTGCGCACAGCAAGCTCCCACAAACAGCAATTTAAATAAATGACTAGATGGCATGTTTTAGTAATGTTGGTTGAGGGATAAATATCGGCGAGGACACCGGGGATAATTCCCCTGCTCTTCTTCGAAAATATGCCGTGGGATCTTTTCCATCCGCCTGAGAGGGCAGACGGGGCCTCAGTTTTATGTCTCATTCGAAAGACGGTACCTCCGACAGTGCAGCACTCCCTCAGCACTGCACTGGGAGGGTCAGCCTAAATTTTGTGCTCAAGTCTCTGGAGTGGGGACTTGAACCCACAGCCTTCTGACTCAGAGGCAACAGTGCTACCCACTGAGCGACAGCTGACACAGCCTTACTGTGTGCTCAGTATCAGTTAGAGAAGTGCAATTACACACTGAGGGCACGTTCTATCACATCCTCAGGACATCCCAACATCTTTCACAGAGTTACATTTCAAGTTTACTCATTGTTACCATGTGGGCAAACACAGCAGCCATTTTACACACAGCAAGGCCAAGGTAAAAGGCCAGTGAACGATCAGATAATCTGTTGTTGGTGGTGTTGGCTGAGGAAGAAATGTTGGACAGGACTCCCACGGGATCTATTACGTCGGCCTGAGCCAACAGATCGGGCCTTCCATCAATCTCTCGTCGGAAAGACGACACCTCTGACAGTGCAGCGCTCCCTCAGCACTGCACCGGGAGCGTCAGCCTAGATGATCTATTACTGCGTAACCATCATTTCCAAATGAACCCAGCAAAAATATAATTCCTGATTGTTCCCTTTGAATCTACGAGTACAGCGGGGTGAAAAGCTTCTTTCTAAGTGTTTTAAGGAACATAGGAACAGGAGTAGAGCATTCAGCCCCTCGAACCTATCTGCCATTCATAAGAACATAAGCAAATATGAAATAGGAGCAGGAGTAGGCCATTTGGCCCCTCGAGCCTGCTCCGCCATTCAATAAGATCATAGCTGATCTGATCCTGGCCTCAACTCCACTTCCCTGCCCGCTCTCCATAAACCTTGACTCCCTTATCGTTCAAAAATCTGTCTATCTTCACCTTAAATATATTCAATGACCCAGCCTCCACAGCTCTCTGGGGTAGAGAATTCCAAAGATTCACAACCCTCTGAGAGAAGAAATTCCTCCTCATTTCCATTTTAAATGGGCGACCCCTTATTCTGAAACTATACCCCCTGGATTCAATTAGATCATGGCTGATCTGAATCTTAACTCCATCTGCGCACTTTGATTCCGTGGCCACATGGTTTTCTCGTGAACCCGTATATCCTCCAACACAATGTGCCCAACAACCAGGGGAAGCTCTACCAATGGTTTTTTATTTAGAAAGAACACATTTCGGTCTGACGTCTTCGGCACTTGTATGTAGGTCACCGTGCGATATATCTAGTCTTCACCAGACATCAAGTGGCATATCTTCCTATGCTTGTCAGTGTTTGGGTCGTGATTACACCATAACCCGCCCCCTTTCTATACAAAGCGTAGTTATGTCACCTACACAGTTACAAGCAAAGTTGTCTGTAGTGAAATAATTGCACACGCTGAAACCTGCAACCTCAAGACTCGTGAGAGACCAACACTTGAACTGTGTTTTAACGTTGTCATTTTTTTTCCTCCACTCTGGAATTTTTTTTTGTACCATAACTTACGACTTAAAACGTGAACCAGACATTACTGAGGCGTGTATAGTGTATTATTGTGCATCTTATAATGATTAAAAAAAAAACAATTCTAAAGAACGTGCAGAGGTCTTTTCTTCACACAATCAAGTTCTCGGTAAGCCGCTGGTTTTCGTGGAAAACTGGAATGTGATCCCCGGGACACCAATACAAATCCTCGTGGATAATGTCCAAATCCTGCACCAATTCCCGCTCCCCCATCACACCCTGTGCTCGCTGACCTACATTGGCTCCCGGTTAAGCAATTTCAAAATTCTCATCCTTGTTTTCAAATCCCTTATTGGCCTTGCCCCCTCCCTATCTCTGTAATCTTTCTCCATTTAAATAGTAACTTGCTCTTTGATTTTTTGTATGCCAAAATGCATGACCTCACACTTTCCAACATTATACACCATCTGCCAAATTTTTGCCCACTCACTTAGCCTGTCTATGTCCTTTTGCAGGTTTTTTGTGTCCTCCTAGGTGAATATTTCCCCACTCGCGCCTCGATATATTAGGCATTGTCAGCTGTGATTCAGTGGGTAGTATTCATGTCAGATAGTTCAAGTCCCACCTTGAGGGGCTTGAGCACCAATGCAGCAGCTGGTTTTCACACAGTAAGGTCCCATAAACAGCAAAAATGACTGCTTTCAGTGATGTTGGTTGATATTGGCTAGGAAATCCACTGCTCTTCAAATAGTGCCATGGGATATTTTACGTCCACCTGAGCGGGCAGACGGGGCCTTGGTTTAACGTCTCATCCGAAACACAGCACCTCTGACAGTGCAGCACCCTCTCAGTTCTGCACTGGGAGAGCCAGCCTAGATTATGTGCTCAAGTCCCTGGAGTGGGACTTGAACCCACGACCTTCTGAAATAGAGGCCAGTGTGCAGTGGCCTGGCCCGGCTCTCGGTGCGGTCCCAGCCTGCAAGACCATCAGCAGGCCGGGGCCATCGGAGGGAGCAGCGTGCGGCGGTATACCACTGCAGGGAGCAGTGCGTGCTGCTGCAGGAGGGCGACGGATGTGAAGCCAGGTCGCTGATTGCAGTGCGGGCAGGCACAGCAGGAGGGGGCGAAGGAGCGGCAAGTGTTTGTAGAGGGAAGTGACCGGGGCCCAGGAGAGGCGAGGTCCCAGGGGCAACACGGGCCAGCCCACACTGCGATGTGTGTGCGCACTAGGTCCGTGCAGCAGAGCTGATCTCCAGTCGTCATGGTTAACCCTTGCCACTGGACCAAGACCTAGCTCTGTCAAGCCCGTGTGGTGGCTGGTGTGCAACGGTCACCACACGTTAAAAAAATCCACGCACAGGCATCTTCCACCCTTCAACATGTAGTTCAGGATCTGGAATATTAGGTCCTTCATTGAAACACCTGTGAACTCATCTCTTTTTGGAGTGGAAGCAAGTCATCCTCGCTTCGAGGGAACGCCTGTGATGATGATTGAGCTACAACTAGATCTCCCAGCTGTACGCAAAAAAATCCCATGTCGCTATACTGACGCCAATCTTAGCAACCCACTTTTTTGACCAAACCAAGACCAGTTCTTCAACAGATATTGTCTGCAGGGCCTGAGCTCTCTACAATACCACACCATGAACCATGGAATCATACAGCACAGGCGGAGGCCATTTGGCCTTTGAAAGAGCGATCCAATTAATCTCGTTCCCTCCCCCTGCTCTTCCCCCACAGCCCTGCAATTGATTCTCTTTCAAATATTTACCCAATTCGTTGCTATTGAATCTGCTCCCATCGCCCTTTCAGGCAGTGCATTCCTGGTCATAACACGCCGCGTAAAAAATTCTAATTTCACCTCTGGCTCTTTTGCCAATGACCGTAAGTCTCTGTCCTCTGGTTACCGACCCTTCTGCCACTGGAAACCGTTCCTCCTTTTTTTATTCCACCAAAGCCCTTCATGATTTTGAACGTCTCTATTAAATCTCCTCAACCTTCGCCGCTCTAAGGAGAACAATCACGGCTTCTCCAGTCTCCTCCACATTACCATCGATTCTACCATTTCTAGCAAATATACTCTCCAAGGCTTTGACATCCTTCCTAAAGTGCAGTGCCCAGAATTGGACACTATATTCCAGCCGAGGCCGAGCCAGTGTTCGATAAAGCTTCAGCGTTACTTCCTTGCTTTTGGCCCCCTTTGCCTCTACTTATAAAGCCAGAATTCAGAAATCAGCCGAGGTACACAGAATATTAAAATAGGGCAGGGCCCACGAAATTCATTGTCTGGGATCGCTCCAGAAAGTTGGGGACTTGGGGGTGAAGTCGTGGAGGGGCAGCAGCTTCAGAAGAGGAGCGGAGAAAATATGGAGCGTGGAGGAAAGGGACTCACAAAGAGGAAAAGTGTGGAAATATATATGACTGGAAACCAGTTAATGAATCAGCACGCTACATTGTGGGTGAACAGCGCCACCTTATGGTGGAACACCACCACCCAGGCTGTAGCACTCTCGCGTGTCTTGCACGGGGCAGTCCCACGCGGTAAGCTTTTACGTCGGTTCACGGGCTCCCAGGCCGCCTGTAATTTCCTCGGTCTAAAGGTGTCCGTGTTCCATGTTTATGTAGAGTGTGTGAAGTTGCAGCCCCTCTTTCAATATCTGAAGGGGTTGCTCCTCAAATTCTGGTTGCACTTCAGTCCTACACTCCTGATCTTTGGGCACCCGGTGCAGAGGGGAGCGGGGCAGGTCGGAAGGCCTCCTCGTAGGACTGCTCCTGGGCGTGGCCATTAACCGGTGCAGGCAGCGGGCTGTTCAGCCTGACTGCCTGCCTCTCTTCTGCGGCTACGTTCACGCCCGGGTGTCCCTGGAGATGGAGCACGCAGTGTCCACCAGTACGCTCGAGGCCTTCCGTGAGTGGTGGGCGCCGGGGGCACTGGAGTACATCATCGCCCCCGGCAACCACATTTTGATTTGATTTGTTAGGTTTTCTTAAACATTTTTGGATAGCTAGTTGTTGTACTCTTTAACAAGGGGACACTTGGTTTCATTGTATAATTTAAAAAGAGTTGTAGCACTCTAACCTCTGAGACAGAAGGTTGTGGATTCAAGTCCCACTCCAGAGACTTCAGTAGAAAAAGCTCGGTTGAGACCCGAGTGCTGCACTGTCGGAGATGTCGTCTTACGGATGAGACGTAAAACCGAGGCCCCGTCTGCTCTCTCAAGTGGACGTAAAAGATCCCATGGCCACTATTTCGAAGAAGAACAGGGGAGTTCTCCTCGGTGTCCTGGCCAATATTTATCCCTCAATCAACATAACGGAAACATATTATCTGGTCATTATCACACTGCTGTTTGTGGGAGCTTGCTGTGTGCAAATTGGCTGTCGCATTTCCTACATTACAACAGTGACTACCCTTCAAAAAGTACTTCATTGGCTGTAAAGTGCTTTGGGATGTCCTGGGGTTGTCTGTATCCTAACTCACACCAAGCCCCGCTCACCCATCACCCCTGTGCTCGCTGACCTACATTGGCTCCCGGTTAAGCAACGCCTCAATTTCAAAATTCTCATCCTTGTTTTCAAATCCCTCCCTATCTCTATCATCACCCCCACAACCACAACACCACCCCCCCCCCCACTCCCCGAGATGTCTGCACCCCTCTAATTCTGCCCTCTTGAGCATCCCCGATTATAATCGCTCGACCTTTGGTGGCCGTGTCTTCTATTGTTTCAGCCCCAAGCTCTGGAACTCCCTCCCTAAACCTCTCCGCCTCTCTTTCCTCCTTCAAGACACTCCTTAAAACCTACCTCTTTGACCAAGTTTTTGGTCACCTAATTTGGTGTCAATTTTTTCTTTCTCATAATACCCCTGTGAAGTGCCTGGGGACGTTTCACTACGTTAAAGGCGCTATATAAATACAAGTTGTTATTGTTGTCGAAGGCACACTCGAAATGCAAGATTTACTTCTTTTTATTCGCAGTACATAAAAGGCTAAACTGAAGTTAAATGACTAACATGGCCCGACTTCAGTGGCGAGGGTGGGATGAATTGTACATTTCCAGGAAAGCTCAGCACTTTACAGACTACAGTCATAGATTTTTCTCTTGCGGGGAAAAAAAAAATAAGGCTGCTTGCAACCCCCTTAACACAGAGGGGGAATTAAACCTCTTTAAACACGAGATCCCGGAAGCATGGAATCATTTCATCTTTGCCTTCGGCCAGAGCCACGGTGTAACCAACACCTTGCCCGTCTCCCGACACCATGGTTACATGGTAAACAATGTCCGTCAATAACCGATCCCCCTCCCAACCCACTGCCCCAACGTTATTTTTCCACCACCTTGCCCTCGGCAGGCTCGTCGCACTTCCCCAGCCCCCGGATCGACAGATCGTACACCACCTCCTCGATCTTCTTCACGTCGTACTTTAGGCCGTCGTAGCGCTTCCGCAGGGAGTCGTTCTTCAGGTTGAGCAGGCGGAAGCCGGAATCCAACTCGTTGATGAAGGAGGAGATGCGGAGGGGCCGGGAGTAGTCGCCGGCGGTGACGCTGTTCAGAGCGAGCCTCGACTGCCCGGCGAGCGGGGGGGGGGGGGGGGGGGGGGGAGGAGAGAGAGAGAGAACGGGAAACGGTGCGTTATTACAGGAGCGGATGTCTTAACCAACCCGCTTTATCGCCCTTCCCATTAACCGAAATCAGGTGAAACTTCTTTACCCAGAGAGTGGCGAGAATGTGCAACTCGCCGCCACGGGGAGTAGTTGCGGAGAATAGCGTGGATGCATTTAAGGGGAAACTAGCTAAAACACAACGAGAGAGAAAGGAATACAGGTACAACGTCTCATATCCGACAACCTCGGGACCAAGACCGTGCCGATTTTTCCAGATTTCGGACACGAAAATCAAGAGGGTGCGTATGCTACTGAGACAGACAAAGTGCTAATGGTGGCGTGGGTCAGGGAAGGGTGACAGGTCGGGCCGGGTCGAGGGTTATTTGGCAAGGCTCTGACCGATCGCACACCATTTGAGACAGTGGCGAAGCAGATAACTAGTCCGGCCCGCTGGTCTTTTGGACAAAAATTCCGGATTTTATTTTACTGAATATCAAATGGGATTTTCGCAAAAATGCCCAGTTTTTGGACAATTCTGATTTTCGGACAGCCGGATTTGAGACGTTGTACCTGTAGAAGGATAAGATGATAGTGTTAGACGAGGAAGGGAGCGAGGAGGCTCGTGTGGAGCATAAACACTGGCACGGAGCAGTTGGGCCGTTTCAGTGCTGTATATTCTATAAGGGCCGAGCCCATTCCTGTCCTCGCATCACATTCACACACGGGCACTTGTCTAGCAAGGGCTACGGACAGCAGCAGGAATTCTGGCCGATTTCCCCCCCCACTTCCCAAGTTTATCCTTGACCCCTCACTCTGAGCAAGTGCCGCCTGGACACTCTCTCCTCGGGAAGGCCGAAGATTAAATGGGGATCGCATCTATTGGCCACACTCGTTCAATGTTCTCTGCCCGCCCTCCCCCCACCCAGGTGTCACTAGCAAGGCCAGCATTTCATAGAATCATAGAAAAATTATGACACCGAAAGAGGCCATTTGGCCCAACATGCCGTGCCGGTCGAAAAAGAGCTATCCAGCTTAATCCCGCTTTCCAGCACTCGGTTACAGCCCCACAGGTTACAGCTCTTTAAGTGCACATCCAAATACTTTTAAAAAAATGTGATGAGGGTTTCTGCCTCTACCACCCTTTCAGGCAGTGAGTTCCAGACCCCCACCACCCTCTGGGTGAATTTCTTTTTCCTCATCTCCCCTCTAATCCTTCTACCAACTACTTTAAAGCTGCACTCCTTGGTTATTGCCCCCACTGCTAAAGGAAATAGGTCCTTCCTATCTAGACCCCTCACAATTTTATACACCTCAATTAAATCTCCCCTCAGCCTCCTCTGTTCCAAAGAAAACAACCCCATTCATTGTCCATACCTCATTGCCCTTGAAAAGGTGGTGATGAGCTGCATTCCGTGTGGTGATTATTTTTTTGTCGTGGTTTGATATAACTTGCTAGGCCTTTTCAACATCAACCACATTGCTGCTGCTCTATAGGAATCACATATAGGGCAGGTTTCAATCCCGAAAGAACATTTGTGAACCAGTTGGGTTTTTACAACAATCTGGTAGTTTCATGGTCACTTTTACTGATACTAGCTTGTTAATTCCAGATTTATTTAATGAACTGAAATGAGACCACACCTGGAGTACTGCGTACAGTTTTGGTCTCCCTATTTAAGGAGGGATATACTTGCATTGGAGGCAGTTCAGAGAAGATTCACGAGGTTAATTCCTGAGATGAAGGGGTTGACTTATGAAGAGCAGGTTGGGCCTATACTCATTGGAGTTTGGAAGAACGTATAAGATTCTGAGGGAGCTTGACAGGGTAGATGTAGAGAGGATGTTTTCCCTTGTGGGGGAATCTAACTAGGGTGGATAGTTTCAGAATAAGGGGTCGCTCATTTAAAGTGGAAATGAGGAGGAATTTCTTCTCTCAGAGGGTTGGGAATCTTTGGAATTCTCTGCCCCAGAGAGCTGTGGAGGCGGGTCATTTAATATATTTAAAGTGGAGATAGACAGATTTTTGAATGATAAGGGAGTAAAGGGTTAGAAACATAGAAACATAGGTGCAGGAGTAGGCTATTCGGCCCTTTGAGCCTGCATCGCCATTCAATGAGTTCATGGCTGAACATGCAACTTCAGTACCCCATTCCTGTTTTCTCGCCATACCCCTTGATTCCCCTAGAAGTAAGGATTACATCTAACTCCTTTTTGAGTATATTTAGTGAATTGGCCTCAACAACTTTCTGTGGTAGAGAATTCCACAGGTTCACCACTCTCTGGGTGAAGAAGTTTCTCCTCATCTCGGTCCTAAATGGCTTACCCCTTATCCTTAGACTGTGACCCCTGGTTCTGGACTTCCCCAACATTGGGAACATTCTTCCTGCATCGAACCTGTCTAAACCCGTCAGAATTTTAAATGTTTCTATGAGGTCCCCTCTCATTCTTCTGAACTCCAGTGAATACAAGCCCAGTTGATCCCGTCTTTCTTGATATGTCAGTCCTGCCATCCCAGGAATCAGTCTTGTGAACCTTCGCTGCACTCCCTCAATAGCAAGAACGTCCTTCCTCAGGTTAGGAGACCAAAACTGTACACAATACTCCAGGTGTGGCCTCACCAAGGTCCTGTACAACTGTAGCAACACCTCCCTGCCCCTGTACTCAAATCCCCTCGCTATGAAGGCCAACATGCCATTTGCTTTCTTAACCGCCTGCTGTACCTGCATGCCAACCTTCAATGACTGATGTAACATGACACCCAGGTCTCATTGCACCTCCCCTTTTCCTAATCTGTCACCATTCAGATAATAGTCTGTCTCTGTTTTTACCACCAAAGTGGATAACCTCACATTTATCCACATTATACTTCATCTGCCATGCATTTGCCCACTCACCTAACCTATCCAAGTCACTCTGCAGCCTCAAAGCATCCTCCTCGCAGCTCACACTGCCACCCAACTTAGTGTCATCTGCAAATTTGGAGATACTACATTTAATCCCCTCGTCTAAATCATTAACGTACAATGTAAACAGCTGGGGCCCCAGCACAGAACCTTGCGGTACCCCACTAGTCACTGCCTGCCATTCTGAAAAGTACCCATTTACTCCTACTCTTTGCTTCCTGTCTGCCAACCAGTTCTCAATCCACGTCAGCACACTACCCCCAAATGCACGTGCTTTAACTTTGCACATTAATCTCTTGTGTGGGACCTTGTCGAAAGCCTTCTGAAAGTCCAAATACACCACATCAACTGGTTCTCCCTTGTCCACTCTACTGGAAACATCCTCAAAAAATTCCAGAAGATTTGTCAAGCATGATTTCCCTTTCACAAATCCATGCTGACTTGGACCTATCATGTCACCTCTTTCCAAAAGCGCTGCTATGACATCCTTAATAATTGATTCCATCATTTTACCCACTACCGATGTCAGGCTGACCGGTCTATAATTCTCTGTTTTCTCTCTCCCTCCTTTTTTAAAAAAGTGGGGTTACATTGGCTACCCTCCGCTCCATAGGAACTGATCCAGAGTCTATGGAATGTTGGAAAATGACTGTCAATGCATCTGCTATTTCCTTAAGTACTCTGGGATGCAGACCAACAGGCCCTGGGGATTTATCGGCCTTCAACCCCATCAATTTCCCCAACACAATTTCCCGACTAATAAGGATTTCCCTCAGTTCCTCCTTCTTATGGGGAGCGGGCAGGGAAGTGGAGTTGAGGCCACGATCAGATCAGCCATGATCTTACTGAATGGCGGAGCAGGCTCGAGGGGCTGAATGGCCTACTCCTGCTCCTATTTCTTATGTTCTTATGAATTCAAATTCGCAAACTGCCAGGGAGATCCGAACCCACTTGTTCAGATCATTAGTCCAGGCCTCTGGATTACTAGCCCAGTAACATCACCACTATACTACCGTACCCATACTGGCAGGGATAAACCCAGCATGTGGACTTTTGAGCAGGGATAGGATTGAGCGCAGTGAAAACGCAAACAAAATAATTACTGTAACACTGCAAATAACATTCATTTAACATGCTAATCAACTGATTAGATGGTGTGTAATTGATGATTAAGAGATCACAAGAGAATGATCAGATATTCCCGCATGTGACAGTGCACAGTAATTGGCAGCAGGGGATCCTGTCCCATTTCTCCCACTCCCTAGTCCTGGAACACGGAGGCTCTTTGCTGCCTCCCCGGTTAAAGTGATGTACAAGGGGATTACCCGATTAACTAATTTACAAGGATGGTACCAGAACTGAGAGATTGGAGCTATCGGGAGAGACTGAACGGGTTGGGGGCTTTTTTCTTTAGCTTTGCATCCTCCCTGTCGGTACAGGATGACAGGATGCCATCTAAAGGCAGACGGACCTGTAGAGACAATCACAGCGCCGTCCGTGAAATTGAACATTTACGCAACTCACTGAGGGCCGGAGATATCTGGTACTGCAATATTGCTCTTCACACGCCACCTACGTGCCAACATGGAGAAATACCACCAACGATGTCTCTGCAAAATCCTACAAATCCCCTGGGAGGACAGACGCACCAACATTAGCGCCTCGACCAGGCCAACATTCCCAGCATTGATGCGCTGACCACACTTGATCAGCTCCGTTGGGCGAGCCACATTGTCCGCATGCCAGACATGAGACTCTCAAAGCAAGCGCTCTACTTGGAGCGAGCCAAAAGTGAGCAGAGGAAACGTAACAAAGACACCCTCAAAGCCTCCCTGATAAAGTGCAACATCCCCACTGACACCTGGGAGACCCTGGCCAAAGACCGCCCTAAGTGGAGGAAGTGCATCCGGGAGGGCGCTGAGCACCTCGAGTCTCATCGCTGAGAGCATGCAGAAACCCAGCGCAGGCAGCGGAAAGAGCGTGCGGCTAATCTGTCCCACCCACTCCTTCCCTCAATGACTATCTGTCCCACCTGTGACAGGGACTGTGGCTCTCGTATTGGACTGTTCAGCCACCTAAGGACTCATTCTAAGAGTGGAAGCAAGTCTTCCTCGATTCTGAGGGACTGCCTATGATGATGATGATAATGACTGTCTCCAACCCTTGATTAGACTACAGCTAGTAACTCATTCATGGGTATTCTGTAGCTCAGTCAGATTCCAGTCCGTAACTTGCTCCCGGACTGCGTTAATCTATAATATCATGGTTGCAGTGCGCACCATCTACAAAATGCACTGCAGCAACTCGCCATGGCTTCTACAGCAGCATCTCCCAAACTCGCGACCTCTACCACTTAGAAGGACCAGGGCAGCAGGCGCATGGGAACACTACCACCTCCACATTTCCCACCAAGTCACACACACCATCTGATTTGGAAATATATCAGCGCTGTTTCCTCTGGGTCAAAATCCTGGAACTCCCTCCCAACCAGCACTGTGGGGGTACCTTCACCACACGGACTGCAGCAGCTCAAGAAAATGGCTCACCACCACCTTCATAAAAAATAGGAGCAGGAATAGGCCATTTGGCCCCACGAGCCTGCTCCGCCATTTAATAAGATCATGGCTGATCTGATCCTGGCCTCAACTCCACGTCCCCACCCGCTCCCCATAACCCTCGACTCCTTTATCGTTCAAAAATCTGTCGATCTCCACCTTAAATATATTCAAAGACCCAGCTCGAGGGCAATTGGGGACGGGCAATAAATGCCGGCCTTGCCAGCGACGCCCACATCCCAGGAACGAATAAAAAAAAATTAAACCATCGAAATTAGATCACAACACAACAAGCTCATTGAGATCCCTCTCCATTTAGACTGCTAAAACCAACACTGCTGGAAATATATTATAAAATATCACTGAACGGGAGCAGTTATTGGACCAGTTCATTTGACCACAAACCACTTGCTTTCTGACGCCCGTTCCATAGATTACATTGAACATACAGCACAGAAACCAACCATTCGGCCCAACCAGTCTGCACTGGCGTTTATGCTCCACACCAGTCTACTCCCACTCCATCTGCCTCGTCCCAGCCTTTCAGCAGATCTTTATATGCCCTTTTCTCTCATGTACTCGCCTCGTTTCCTTTTGAAAGCATCTTAGCTATTTGCCTCAACCACTTCCTGTGGCAGCGAGTTCCACATTCTAACCACTCTCTGAGTAAAGATATTTCTCCTCACTTCCCTTGGGTTGATTAGTCACTATCTTGTATTTATGGACCGTAGTTTTGGACTCTGCTTCAAGTGGAAACATTCTCTCCACATCTACCCCTGTCCAACCCACTCATGATTTTCAGACCTCTATCAGTCACCTCTAAATCGTCTCTCTTTTACATAGGACATAGGAGCAGGAGTAGGCCATTTGGCTCCTCGAGCTAAAGAAAGTGGAGTTGAGGTAGATCAGCCATGATCTTATTGAATGGCGGAGCAGGCACGAGGGGCCGAATGGCGGACTCCTGCTCCTTTATCTTATGTTCTTATTATTGTATCTTACCAGTTCATTAGCCAGGGTCAGCAATCCTGAAAGATAATCCTCGATATCGAGATGAAAGCCTCTGTCTCGGAGCACTTCAACTGTATACAACACCCAAAAAAAGTTAGTGTTAGGCATGGCAATTGCACCTTCAGTCAGTTAAACAGTACATGTAAATTCAGCACAATTCACAGAATCATACAACACAGAAAGAGGCCATTCAGCCCATCGTGCCTGTGCCGGCTCTTTAAAAGAGCGATCCAATGAGCCCCACTCTCCCCTGCTCTTTCCCCATAGGCCTGCAAATATTCCCCCTTCCAAGTAGTTACCCAATTCACAGTCTCAGAATAAGGGGTCGGCCATTTAGGACTGCAATGAGGAGCAACTTCCTCACTCAGAGGGTGGTGAATCTTTGGAATTCTCCAACCCAGAGGGCTGTGGATGCTGAGTCGTTGAGTATATTCAAGACAGAGATCGATAGATTTTTGGACACTAAGGGAATCAAGGGATATGGGGATTGGGTGGGAAAGTGGAGTTAAGGTCAAAGATCAGCCATGAGTATAGAAGCAGGGAGGTCTTACTGCAGTTGTACAGGGCCTTGGTGAGGCCTCACCTGGAATATTGTGTTCAGTTTTGGTCTCCTAATCTGAAGAAGGATGCTCTTGCTATTGAGGGAGTGCAGCAAAAGTTCACCAGACTGATTCCCGGGATGGCAGGACTGACATATGAGGAATGACTGGATCAACTGGGCCTGTATTCACTGGAGTTTAGAAGAATGAGAGGGGATCTCATAGAAACATATAAAATTCTGATGGTACTGGACAGGTTAGATGCAGGAAGAATGTTCCCGATGTTGGGGAAGTCCAGAACCAGGGGTCACAGTCTAAGGATAAGGGGTAAGCCATTTAGGACTGAGATGAGGAGAAACATCTTCACTCAGAGAGTTGTTAACCTGTGGAATGATTCAATACGATCATGGCTGATCTGACCATGGACTCAGGTCCACTTCCCTGCCCGCTCTCCATAACCCCTTATTCCCTTATCAGTTAAGAAACTGTCTATCTCTGTCTTAAATTCATTCAATGACCCAGCTTCCACAGCTCTCTGAGGCAACGAATTCCACAGATTTACAACCCTCTGAGAAAAGAAATTCCTCCTCATCTCAGTTTTAAATGGGCGCCCCCTCATTCTAAGATCATGCTCTCTAGTTCTAGTCTCCCCTATCGATGGAAACATCCTCTCTGCATCCACCTTGTCAAGCCCCCTCGTAACCTTATATGAGTAGGTTGGTCCTCTACTCATTGGAATGAGTAGAGGACCAACCTACTCAACCTTTCCTCATCTCCGGAATCAACCGAGTGAACCTTCTCTGAACTGCCTCCAAAGCAAGTATATCCTTTCGTAAATATGGAAACCAAAACTGTCCACAGTATTCCAGGTGTGGCCTCACCAATACTCTGTATAACTATAGCAAGACTTCCCTGCTTTTATACTCCATCCCCTTTGCAATAAAGGCCAAGAGTCCATTGGCCTTCCTGATCTCTTGCTGTACCTGCATACTATCCTTTTGTGTTTCATTCACTTCTTCAGGCAAGGGGTGGTAGAAGTGAGGAACTCTCACAAGCTCAATGAATAATTTTAAGTCTGAGGGTGATAGGTTTTTGCGAGACAAGAGTGTTGAGGGACAAGGAGCGAATAGAGTGGATGGAGTTAAGAGACAGATGAGCCATGAACTCACTGAATGGTGGAGCAGGCTCGAGGGGCTGAATGGCCTCCTCCTGTTCCTATTTCAGCAAGGCAGCAAAACTGTACACCAGCGCGATCCAGCGAAGGGGGGTGATTGGAGTGGGGCAGCGGGGGGATCAAAGGGCAGAACATGTACTTCACGCACGCCGCTGGCCAATTCCCTGGCACACCTTGCACGATACTTAGTGCAATGCAACTGTAAGTTATCATTTAAATTCAGTTATTTAAATAAATCTGAAATAAAAAGTTTGTGTCAGTGATGATTGACCAATGAAACTACCGGATTGTCGTAAAAGTCCATCTGGTTCAACAAATGTCCTTCAGGGAAGGAAATGTGCCACCCTTACGCCAGTGTGGCCTAAATGTGACTCCAGACCCAATGTGGTTGACTTTTAACTGCCCTCTGAAGTGGCCCAGCAAAACATTCAGTTGTCTCAAAGGGTAATTGGGAATGGGCAATAAATGCTGGCACCCTAATCCCGTGAATGAATAAATAAATAAAATATAAACGGGTAAAATGAGGAACTGGAACCCGTGTGATGAATTAGCAGTGGCAAATGGAATTCAATCCAGAGAAGTGTGAGGTAATGCATTTGGGGAAGGCTAACAAGGCAAGGGAATACACATTAAATGGTAGGACACTGAGAAGTACAGAGGAACAAAGGGACCTTGGAGTGCAGGTCTACAGATCCCTGAAGGTAGCAGGCCAGGTAGATAAGGTGGTTAAGAAGGCATATAGAATACATGCCTTTATTAGCCGAGGCATAGAATACAAAAGTAGGGGAGGGGGTTATGCTTGAACTGGTTAAAACACTGGCTAGGCCGCAGCTGGAGTACTCCGTGCAGTTCTGGTCACCACATTACAGGAAGTATGTGATTGCACATAGGAGATTTACAAGGATGTTGCCTGGACTGGAGTATTTTAGCGATAAGGAAAGATTGGATAGGCTGGGTTAATTTTCTTTGGAACAGAGGAGGCTGAGGGGAGACCTGATTGAGGTGTATAAAATTATGAGGGGCCTAGATAGAATGGATAGGATGGGCTTAGTTCCCTCAGCAGAGGGACCAACAACCATTGATTTAAAGTAATTGGGGTGAGGTTTAGAGGGGATTTGAGGGGAAATCTCTTCACCCAGAGGGTGGATGGGGTTTGGAACTCACTGCCTGAAAGGGTGGTAGAGGCAGAAACCCTCACCACATTTAAAAAGTACTTGGATGTGCACTTGAAGTGCTGTAACCTACAGGGCTATGGACCAAGAGCTGGAAAGTGGGATTAGACTGGATAGCTCTTGGTCGGCCGGCACGGACACAATGGGCCGAAATGGCCTCCTTCAGTGCTGTAAATTTCTATGAGTTAGATGTGGCCCTTACCACTAGGGGGATCAAGGGGTATGGCGAGAAAGCAGGAATGGGGTACTGAAGTTGCATGTTCAGCCATGAACTCATTGAATGGCGGTGCAGGCTCGAAGGCCGAATGGTCTACTCCTGCACCTATTTTCTATGTTTCTATGTTTCTATGATTCTATGAATTCATTCCTTTTGGGAACAGGCTTAGCCACCCTTCTCCTCTGGCAATGGCCAGATTAGGAATCAGCACAAGTAGTCCACACCCTACAGCTCTGTGGCATGTCGCACCAACACACGGGAGGAGCCTTTACCATACCCCGGTCTTCCCTGCGCACCGGGAGCTTTCTGGAGGAGGGCTGTCTCGCAGCTACAAGAGCTCAATAAAAGCAACACCAGATGTAAGGCAGCAGTAGCGTAACGCACCTCCTAGTATTTCCGCAACAGCATCCCGAGTCACGAGGGTTTCCGACTCCAGATAGACCACGAACGCCGCCAGGAAGACCAGGCGTTGCAGCACGAACCTCCAGTGCTCATTAAACCTGGATAACAAAATTCAGCATCAGGCAAGAGTCCGTGACTGCACTCAAGAAACCCGGATTGCAAGGTAGTTTAGTGGTTACGTTACGGGATTAATAATCCAGCGAATCCTCCCCCGCGCCCCCCCCCCCCCGTTCAAATCTCACCACTGTAGTTTGAGAATTTTAATTCAGTTTGTAAAAAAAAGCCTAACTAGTTCACTAATGCCCACTCCCGAGACTTGTGCTAGGCTCCCAGTGCAGCGCTAAGGAGGTGCTGCACTGTCGGAGGTGCCGTCTTTCGGATGAGAGGGTAAACCAAGGTCTGCTCTCTCAGGTGGACATAAAAGATTTGGCGGCACTATTTTGGAAAAGAGCAGGGGAGTTATCCCTGGTGTCATACATAAGAGCATAAGAAATAGGAGCAGGAGTAGGCCATACAGCCCCTCGAGCCTGCTCCAGCATTTAATACAATCATGGCTGATCCGATCATGGACTCAGGTCCACTTCCCTGCCCGCTCCCCATAACCCCTTAGTCCTGGCCAATATTTATCCCTCAACCAACATCACTGATCGTCATCACATTGCTGTTTGTGGGAGCTTGCTGTGCGCACATTGGTTGCCGCGTTTCCCGTATTACAATAGTAACTATACTCCAAAAAGTACCTCAATGGCTGTAAAGTGCTTTGGGACATCCAGTGGTCATGAAAGTCGCTATATAAATACAAGTCTTTATTTCTTTCTTTATTCCGTTCTGGCCAATAAGTGACTCCAGTCCCACACCAACGTTACTGAACCTTAACTGCCCTCTGACTGGGGATGGGCACTAAATGCCAGCCTTGCCAGCAACGTGAATTTTTTTTCAAAAGCAGCGAATCCTCACACCAGATCCAGTTTCCCAGGCAGGTTACACCATCAATAGGTGCTCTCCGGAGGTTGCAATTCTTTCTTTAAAAAAACACGCACATTTTGGGAGTAGCTCAGAAAGTTTATCTTAGTAAGTAGCTGAGCCATACGGACAGGAAAGATCTCAGGTTTGGTGACAGGCTACATGCCGAATTAATAAGAACATAAGAAATAGGAGCAGGAGTGGGCCATTTGGCCCCTCGAGCCTGCTCCACCATTTAATACAATCATGGCTGATCTGATCATGGACTCAGCTCCACTTCCCCGCCCGCTCCCCATAACCATTTCTCCATCATCGCTCAAAAATCTGTCTATCCCCACCTTAAATATATTCAATGACCCAGCCTCCACAGCTCTCTGAGAATTCCACAGATTTACAACCCTCTGAGAAGAAATTTCTTCTCATCTCAGTTTTAAATGGGCGGCCCCTTATTCTGAGACTATGTCCCCTAGTTTTAGTTTCCCCTATGAGTGGAAATATCCTCTCTGCACCCACCTTGTTCCACATTCCAGAGACTCACGGCTCTCTGGGAAAAGAGGAAACGTCCAACACCCAGTCTATTCCTACTCTTCCACAACAACAACTTGTATTTATATAGCGCCTTTATCATAGTGAAAGATTCCAAGGCACTTCACAGGGGTATCATGGGATAAAAATTTGACACCAAGCCAGTAGAAATTCGCGCAGGTGACCAAAAGCTTGATCAAAGAGGTAGGTTTTAAGGAGCGTCTTCAAGGAGGAAAGAGAGGTAGAGAGGTTTAGGGAGGGGAGTTCCAGAGCTTGGGGCCCAGGCAGCTGAAGGCACGGCCATCGATGGTTGAGCGATTATAATCAGAGATGCTCAAGAGAGCAATATTAGAGGAGCGCAGACATCTCGGGAGGTTGTGGGGCTGGAGATTACAGGGGGCGGCGAGGCCATGGAGGGATTTGTAAACAAGGATGAGAATGTTAAAACTCGTGTCCCTTGGTCCTCCCCAACCTGTCAAACTAAAATAACCTATCAATAGGCATGCAATCCAGCCGGGATGTCGTAATTTTATAAGTCTCTATCGGGTCGCCTTCAAGGCTCCGCTTGTTCTAAAGTAAATAGATTTAGCTCCTTAACCTATCTGAGTAACTACGGCAACCCGTGGTTCAAGTGATGGCTCATTTGGTCGACCCAGTGCCCTTAATGAGACAATACACTGCCCGGTTCAATTCCCAGCCTGTGTCGCAACGGCTGATAGTGGAAGACAGAATCATCTTACACCAGGTTCACGGCTGTGCTATTTGTTCCACATGGCGGCCAGCGCTCTGAAATCCATCCCGTAGTGTAAACGGAGCACGTCCGAACGTTCCCGTCATTTTGTTTTGGGTGCGCGGCCCATTCACAGGTTTGTCCACGCGCGAAGTTTAACACAGGGAAAGCAGGTTGCCGGCTGCGCGGGACCGGCAGAGAGCTGTGCGGCTTACCGGGAGCGTTGGTCCCAGCGCACGGCCGCCTCGCCACAATGCACAACACGTACAGCGGCTCAAGGGGAAGGCCCGCCACCACCTTCTCCGGGCAAGGTGGGATGGGCAACGTCCGGGCACGGAGGGATGGGCAATAAATGCTGACCTTGCCAGCATCACCCACGCCTCGAGAACGAATAATGAACTGCTTTAAGGAGAGGCTGTTCAGAATGGAGTTAAGTATCGACGCCCGTGATCCGATTCCTCGGATCATGGGCACAGGCTGGACTCTACGTGGCAAACACAACAACCACTGAAATTTTAGAACTAATGATAAAAATACATGCTGCTAATCGGTCGTAAAAACAGAAAACCAGGCTGCTGGTATCGATGTAGAGGAAAGATGGGGCGCAGACCAATATTCACAACCTTTTTTGGGGTGTGCGGTCACTTTAATTGGACCCATTCAAATTTTCCCGCATGCGTGTTTTTTTTCTCCATTTATAAGCCAGCAAGCGGCCTGCGCAGGACTCTGGACCGCTGCGCGATCCGCGCGATTTAGCGGGAAGTCCCCTGCACGTCAAACAAATCCACTGTATGTAACCGGCACAGACACGATGGGCCGAATGGCCTCCTTCCGTGCTGTAGATTTCTATGATGCACTGATCCACTGCGACATTGCTCAGAGGAGGCAAATGTTTCAGTTCTGATGGAAGGGCAGCACCCGAAACATGAACCCGACTTTTCTCTTGACTGTTCCTTTTCAGTCTTTCTCATTTTTATTTCCATCGCCAGCACTTGCGTTTTTATTTTGATCACTAACCTGTAGTACTGATCTGCAGGGAACTTGGTCTTCAATTCCGCGAGATGTACCTTCACAGTGCTAAAATGTTCCCGTGCTTTCTGGCATTTATTTGGTACTGCAGACAAAAATAAAACAATCAATGACTTGGACTGATATAAAACTTTATTAAATAGGGCGGCTTATCAGGTTGAAACTATAAAATATAAAGTTCATCACCATCAAGCCATAGATAAGAACATAAGAAATAGGAGCAGGAGTAGGCCATATGGCCCCTCGAGCCTGCTCCGCCATTTAATACGATCATGGCTGATCCGATCAGGGACTCAGGTCCACTTCCCCGCCCGCTCCCCATAACCCCTTATTCCTTATCGGTTAAGAAACTGTCTATCTCTGTCTTAAATTTATTCAATAACCCAGTTCCACAGCTCTCTGAGGCAGCGAATTCCACAGATTTACAACCCCGAGAGAAGAAATTCCTTCTCATCTCAGTTTTAAATGGGCAGCCCTTTATTCTGAAGATTATGCCCCCTAGTTCGAGTCTCCCCTATCAGTGAGAACATCCTCTCTCCAGCCACCTTTTCAAGCCCCCCTCATATTCTCATATGTTTCAATAAGATCACCTCTCATTCTTCTGAATTCCAATGAGTATAGGCCCAACCTACTCAACCTCTCCTCATAAGTCAACCTTCTCATCTCCAACATAACAAAAACAGATTATCTGGTCAGTATCAGGTCGCTGTTTGTGGGAGCCTGCTGTGTGCAAATTGGCTGCCGCCTTTCTCACATTACAACAGCGATTAAACTTCTAAAGAATTTCATTGGCTTTAAAAGCACATCCTGAGGTTGTGAAAGGCGCTGTTCTTGTTACATAGGATATACAGCACAGGAACAGGCCATTCGACCCAATCAGCCCACGCCGGTGTTTATGCTCCACTCGAGCCACCTCCTGTCTTTCCTCATCTAACTCTAACCTCTATTCCCTTCTCACTCATACACTTATCTAGCTTCCCCTTAAATGCATCTGTGCCATTCGCCTCATCTACTCCCTGTGGTAGCGAGTTCCACATTCTCACCACTCACTGGGCCCAGGTTTGCCCCCCAGCACTTAGAACGGAGGTACGCCGACATTGTAGAAGAAAAACCGCGCCTGAAACTTACCTTGGTATTCTCCCTGCTGCTGGAACGTTGCAGACCCTTGGCGTGGCGCATTACAAGCAGCGGGGGGGGGGGGGGGGGGGGCACAGCCAGGTCCTGGCGGTGAAAACAGTGCCGGGACCTCTGCACATGCGCGCTAGAGTGCGCGCGCATGTGCAGTAGCTCCTCACCCCCCACAATCTTTGCAGACTGTGTGGGAGAGGCTCAAAGCACGCCACCCCGAGCCCTGGCCGAATGAGCTCCCTCATCGGCGGCCCGCTGCCTTATCCAGCCAGAAGGGAGATGAGATCGGCTGCGTGAAACAGGTTAAGTATCTTTCCAGCACTGCTTGTGGGTCAGAAGGAGCAGGAGTGCTACCCCGGCCCACCAAGCTTACCCTGTAAACCACCCGTGATCAGACCCCTGTAATCATCTGACTCCCCCCGTTCTTCCCGATGTCAGCTCCCCTCCCGATCGCAGACACCAGCTATGGCCTGGAGCCGCATGCCTACCCACCCAACAGCCAGGGGAGGTGCGTCGGAGGTCAAAGAACCCGGCACGGCCAAGGACGTGGAGACCCTTCCCCACCCCACCCGCTCACAGGCCTCCCTGCCTTCCCGTCGAACCGGTAACTACCCCCCACCCCCCCAGGTCTCCCAATCGACGGCATCTCCCCAGCCTTTCTAATCACCGACCAGGGCTGATGCTTCCTTCCCAGTACTGGGGACTAAACCCAAGGGTCCCAGGCTGCAGTCTCCTGCCGCTGGTGGTCCATTTGCCCGGCAGCTGGGCAGGAGACAGTATAGACTCTGAGCAACAGTACCCAGCTGCTAGTGTTTTTCTGCAGTAAAGCTTTGCTGAAGGTAGGACTTCTATTTTTTATTTGTTTATTTATTGATTGATTATGTGGTCCTAAATTCTTGTTTGATTTACATTCAAGTTTACTCTTCATCTGCTTTCAAAAGGAATGCTGTAAAATAGTTTGGCTGAAACTCTTACTTACAGGACGTGCTATAATGTATTTGCTAGTTTACCAATCCATTTTTAATCTAGTTGTTTAGTGTTTTGTAAGTCTTGGTGCTAGGTGCAGGTCCTCTCAGCTTCCTTGTATTTTTTATTTGTTTTTGGTGCTTTAAATGTACTCACCTGCGCTGATTTTTTAGCTCACCGCAAGGTTTTTCTGTGCGGCCACAAACACTGGCCTAAGCTAGTTTGGAGTAACTTTTACCTGTCCAAACTGGCTTAAATGGCCAAAACGGGCCTAAGTGGCTGGTAACGCCCTCTTTTGAAAAAAAAAACTAAACTTAAAAAAAAAACCTAACTCACTCACTTACACTGGAGCAAATTAAATGGGCAGAATTGCGATTTTTTAAGATACTCCAAAAAAATCTAGTTGCTCCAAAAAAAAATGGAGCAACTCCTGGGGAAACTTGGGTCCATGTGTTGTTGATTATTTTTTGGTCAAGGGCCACAATCCCAGCAGAGGGCTGCTTTCAAGAAAGTAACAACGAACGGCACTGCAGGTTCCCATGCAACGAGCTTCTCTCAATGACTCCACTGTGGGGAGTTGCTGATTGGAAACCACGCACTTCCCCACAGGAAGAGAATGAAAACTAGCGGACCGATATTCTTTTAATATCCGCTTCGATCACTTTCAGTGTTGAAGCTGAGATAATCCAGCTTCCAGCAACAATTTCTTGCCTACTTTTTCTGGAGAGAAAGACTTGCATTTATATAGCGCCTTTCACGGCCATCGGACGTCTCAAAGCGCTTTACAGCCAATGAAGTACTTTTGGAGTGTAGTCACTGTTGTAATGTGGGACATGTGGCTGCCAATTTGCGCACAGCAAGCTCCCACAAACAGCAATGTGATAATGACCAGATAATCTGTTTTTTGCTATGTTGATTGAGGGATAAATATTGGCCAGGACAGCAGGGATAACTCCCCTGCAATTTTCAAAATAATGCCATGGGATCTTTGACGTCCACTTGAGAGGGCAGATGGGGCCCTAGGTTTAACATAGAAACATAGAAATTTACAGCGCAGAAGGAGGCCAGTCCAGCCCATCGTGTCCGCACGGCCCTTGGTCAGCAGCCCTAAAGGTTACATATAAACCTATGAACAATGACGGAAAGGCAAAGAGCACCCCGTCCAACCAACCAATCTGCCTCACACAACTGCATCACCCCTTATACTAAAACATTCTACACTCCACCCCAACGGGAGCCATGTGATCTCCTGGGAGAGGCAAAAACCAGATAAAAACCCAGTCTCATCTGAAAGATGGCAACCTCCGACAGTGCAGCACTCCCTCAGCACTGCACTGGGAGTGTCAGCCTAGATTTCTGTGCTCAAGTCTCTGGAGTGGTACTTGAACCCACAACCTTCTGACTCAGAGGCGAGTGAGTGCGCTGCCCACTGAGGAAAAGGAGAGGGTAATAGCCCTGAATCCCAGGTCAATTTGCATTGTACAGCCGAATTAGTCATGAATGCAGAGACCCAACAAACAGCAATTACATGCATTTCTAGAGGCTTTAACATTGTAAATGAGCCCCGAGGAGCTTCACAGAGCTCAAAAAAACACAAAGACACCATGCCAAAGAAGGAGGTGGTAGAAAAGGTGTTAGAGATAGCGGATGCATTGGTTGTCATCTTCCAAAATTCCATACAGTCCAGAACAGTTTCTGCAGATTGGAAGGTAGCTAATGTAACCCCACTATTTAAAAAAAGAGGGAGAGAGAAAACGGGGAACTACAAACCAGTTAGCGAGACATCAGACATAGGGAAAATGCTAGAATGTATTATTAAGGACGTGGTAACAGGGCACTTAGAAAATAATAATAGGATTGGGCAGAGTCAACACGGATTTATGAAAGGGAAATCATGTTTGACAAATCTAGCAGAATAGATAAGGGGGAACCAGTGGATGTGGTGTATTTGGATTTTCAGAAGGCATTCGATAAGGTGCCACACAAGAAGTTATTGAACAAAATTAAGGCTCATGGGATTGGGGGGTAATAGACTAGCAGGCTCGAGGGGCCGAATAGGCTACTCCTGCTCCTAATTCTTATGTAATGTAAAAGCTTGGTCAAAGAGGGGCATTTTAAGGAGGGTCTTAAAGGAGGAGGGAGGAGGAGGCAGAGGGTTTTGGGATGGGGATTTTCAGAGGGAGGGACCTGGGCGGCCAATGCTGGGGTGAAGCAGGGGGACGCACAAGATGTCAGAGGAGGGAGAGTTTTGGAAGGGGCGGTTGTAGCACATAAGAATTAGGAGCAGGAGGCCATTCGGCCCCTCGAGCCTGCTCTGCCATTCAATATGATCATGGCTCCTCTTCTACCTCAACTCCACCTTCCTGCACTGTCCCCATATCCCTTAATTCCCTTAATATCCAAAAATCTATCGACCTCTGTCTTGAATATACTCAATGACTGAGCCTCTACTGCTTTCTGAGGTAGAGAATTCCAAAGATTCACCGCCCCGAGTGAAGAAGTTTCTCCTAATCTCAGTCCTAAATGGCTGACCCCTTATTCTGAGACTGTGACCCATGGTTCTAGACTCCCCAGCCAGAGGAAACATCCTCCCTGTATCTATCCTGTCATGTATTCAATCAGCATTGTAACCTATGTATAATCTGACTTAAGTTGTACACTGTAAGAACAACGACCACTAGGTGGTGAACTTGTGGGAAACACTCCGAACCTGGACCTTCAGATATAAAAGGGGAAGCTCCACCCACTTCCATCACTTGAGTGCTAAGGAATAAAGGACAGGTCACAGACTGACCTTCTCTTAAGCATGGGCCTCATGTGCATTTATACTGTATAGGAAGGACGTATCAATGGCGACGAGAAACTGGGATTTAAACCACGCGAGCATGGCCACGAGCAGAACAGACGAGAGGTACTGTGTTAAGGAATGGTTGGGACAGGGAATCAACATTGTTAAAGCAGCACACAGTTCTCCTGGCGCGCTCAAGGACAATCACAGGGGCAGTCAGGGACGATCGACTGGCAAGGGACCTTTTGTTTCCAACAGCAGCTCATGTTGGAGGCGTGGAGGCACACACTCAGCCGGAGTTTGCAGAGATGAACAAAATACCTCCAGAAATTGCAGAAATGAACGCTGGGGGAAATCGCTGGAAGCTGAAGTTCAGCGAGTTCATGTGGAGCACGTATACAGTTCATACACCAGGAAGCCACCGATAATGATGAAAGTGCTCCTCAATGGCATCCCAGTATCGATGGAGCTAGACACGGGGGCCAGCCAGTCCCTGATGGGTATCAAACAGTTCGAAAAGTTGTGGCCGTCCAAGGCCAGGAGGCCAAAATTATCGCCGATTGATGCACAGCTACGGACATACACAAAGGAGATCATTCCGGTGCTAGGCAGCGCCACGGTAGTCATGACCCACAAAGATTCGGAGAACAGGTTGCCATTCTGGGTTGTCCCGGGGGACGGTCCCACACTACTGGGGAGGAGTTGGCTTGCTGTCATGAACTGGAAATGGGGCGATGTCAATGCAATTTCCTCTGTGGAGCGAGTATCATGCTCACAGATCCTGGACAAATTTGACTCATTATTTCAACCCGGCACTGGCACTTTCATGGGGGCCAAGGTGGTGATTCACATAAACCCGGACGCCAGGCCAGTACACCACAAGGCCAGAGCGGTGCCGTACGTGATGCAGGAAAAGATAGAAGGCGAATTGGACCGTCTGCTGAGGGAAGGCATCATCTCGCCAGTCGAATTCAGTGACTGGGCGAGCCCGATTGTGCCGGTGCTCAAGGCGGATGGGTCGGTCAGGATATGTGGTGATTACAAGGCCACCATCAATCGGGTGTCACTCCAAGACCAGTACCCGCTACCGAGAGCGGAGGACCTCTTTGCGACGCTATCCGGTGGCAAACTTTTTTCAAAATTGGACCTGACCTCAGCTTACATGACCCAGGAGCTGGCGAGTGAGTCGAAGAAACTGACCACCATCACAACACACAAGGGGTTGTTTGAGTACAACAGATGTCCGTTCGGGATTCGCTCGGCTGCCGCGATCTTCAACGAAATATGGAAAGCCTCCTCAAGTCGATTCCAGGGACGGTGGTTTTTCAAGACGACATCCTCGTCACGGGTTGCGATACTGAAGAACACCTCCACAACCTGGAGGAGGTGCTACACAGACTGGACCGGGTAGGGCTGCGACTGAAAAAGGCGAAGTGCGTCTTCCTAGCTCCAGAGGTAGAATTCCTGGGGATGAGGGTAGCAGCAGACGGGATCAGCCCTACTGCGTCCAAGATGGAAGCGATCCAGAGAGCACCCAGACCCCGTAACACGACGGAGCTGCGTTCGTTCCTGGGGCTCCTGAACTATTTTGGTAACTTTCTTCCCAAATTGAGCACGCTGCTAGAGCCGCTACACGTGCTCCTACGCAAAGGTCGCGAATGGGTCTGGGGGGACAGCCAGGAAAGGGCTTTTAATAGAGCATGCAATTTGTTATGTTCCAACAATCTGTTAACGCTATATGACCCATGTAAGAAACTTGTGTTAACGTGCGTTGCGTCGTCCTATGGTGTCGGGTGTGTGTTGCAGCATGTCAATGCCAAGGGTCAGTTACAGGCGGTAGTTTATGCCTCCAGAAGTCTGTCCCAGGCAGAAAGGGGCTATGGGATGGTAGAAAATGAGGCACTCGCATATGTATATGCGATAAAGAAAATGCACCAGTACCTGTTTGGCAGGAAATTTGAGCTGGAGACAGATCTTAAACCCCTCATGTCCCTTTTGGCCAACAACAAGGCCATAAATGCAAACGCATCGGCCCGCATACAGAGGTGGGCACTCACGTTAGCCGCCTATGACTACACAATTCGGCACAGTCCGGGCACCGAAAACTGCGCCGATGCACTCAGCAGGCTCCCACTAGCCACCACTGAGGGGGCTACCGAGCATGCTGCTGAGATGGTCATGGCTGTTGAAGCTTTCGGAAGCGAAGGCTCACCCGTGACAGCCCGTCAGAATAAAGTCCGGACAAATAGAGACCCGCTATTGTCTCTAGTCAAGAAATGTGTCCTGAATGGGGACTGGACAGCCACGTACAGGGCATGCCCTGAGAAATTTAAACCATTTCACAGGCGCAGGGATGAACTCTCGATTCAGGCCGGTTGCCTACTGTGGGGAAACCGTGTAGTCATGCCCCAGATGGGCAGAGAGGTGTTCATCAGAGACCTCCACAATGAGCACCCGGTCATTGTCATGATGAAGGCAATTGCCAGGTCACACGTTTGGTGGCCAGGGATAGACGCAGATCTGGAACTTTGTGTTCGCAGGTGCAACACGTGTGCCCAGCTGGACAATGTACCCAGGGAAGCCCCCCTTAGCCCCTGGTCCTGGCCCGCCAAGCCTTGGTCATGCATCCATGTGGACTACACAGGTCCTTTCATGGGGAAAATGTTTTTGGTTGTAGTAGACGTCTACTCCAAATGGATCGAGTGTGACATTTTAAATTCAAGCACATCCTCTACCATGGTAGAAAGTCTACGGGCAATGTTTGCCGCCCACGGTCTACCGGACATCTTGGTCAGCGACAATGGCCCGTGCTTCACAAGCACTGAATTCCAGGACTTCACGGCAGGCAATGGAATTAACCATGTTAGAACGGCACCGTTCAAGCCGGCCTCAAATGGCCAGGCAGAACGAGCAGTGCAGATAATCAAACAGGGGATGCTCAGAATCCAAGGGGGTTCCCTACAAAGCCGCTTATCACATCTCCTGTTGGCATACAGATCCCGACCACACTCGCTCACAGGGGTTCCACCTGCAGAGCTGCTCATGCAAAGGACGCTCAAAACCAGTTATTCCTTATACACCCCACCATGAAAGAAATTGTCGAGCAGGTGCCAGTCACAATATGACTACCATGACAGAAATGCGAGGGCGCGATGTATTGATGTAAATGACCCTATTTTTGTCCTCAACTACGCTGCAGGGCCCAAATGGCTCGCAGGCACTGTGGTTGCCAAAGAGGGAAATAGGATTCTGGTAGTTAAACTTACCAATGGACAAATCTGCCGCAAACATGTGGATCAAACAAAAAGGAGGTTCAGCAACCCCATAGAAGAAGCAGAGGAAGAACACGATATAGAGTTCACTCCTCCACAGGTGACCGAACATAGGAACCAAAGGGAGGAGAGCCCAGTCACTGTGGGCAGTCCAGACAGGCCTGAGGCACCGCAAACAGCAGACACTCAGGCCAGCGCCCAACAACCGGAGCCCCAACTCAGGCGCTCCACAAGAGAGCGTAAACCACCAGAGAGACTTAACCTGTGATCCCAATAAGACTTTGGGGGGGGGGAGGTGATGTCATGTATTCAACTATCATTGTAACCCATGTATAATCTGACCCAAGTTGTACACTGTGAGAACAATGATCACTCGGTGGTGAACTTGTGGGAGACACTCCTAACTTGAACCTTCAGATATAAAAGGGGAAGCTCCACCCACTTCCATCACTTGAGTGCTAAGGAATAAAGGGCAGGTCACAGACTGACCTTCTCTCAAGCATGGGCCTCGTGTGCATTTATACTGTGTAGTAAGGACAGATCATACCCTGTCAAGCCCTGTAAGAATTTTGCGTGTTTCAATGAGATCATCTCTCATTCTTTTAAACGCTAGAGAATACAGGCCTAGTCTACTCAATCTCTCCTCATACGACAATCCCCCCCCCAATCCCAGGAATCAGTCTGGTGAACCTTCGTTGCGCTCCCTCTATGGAGACCAAAGCTGTACACAATACCTCAGATGCTGTCGCACTAGGGCCCTATATGATTGCACAATAAAGACGTTTTTACTCTTGTACTCAAATCCTCATGTAATAAAGGCCAACATACCATTTGCTTTCTTAAATGCTTGCTGTGCCTGCATGTTAACATTCAATGATTTGTGTACAAGGACATCTGGGGAAGTTACAGAGCTAGGGAGGAACCATTTGAGAAACCACTGAAAATGTCAAAATTCGAGGCATTGGGGAATCAGGAGCCAATGTAGGTCAGCGAGAGCGGGGTGATGGGCATGTGGGTCTTGGTGTGACATAGGATACAGGCGGTAGGGTTTTTGATGAGCTGGACTGTGTGGAGGGAAAAGGACGGGAGGCCAGCCAGGAGCGCATTGGGGGAACTGCGGCTGAAGGTGGCAACGGTTGATGGTTTCAGCAGCAGGCGAGCTGAGGGAGGGGTGGTATTAGGGAGTTATCGGGGCCTAGGCATGTGTTCGGGGCCCAGAAGAGGCCTTGGCCCGGTGCAGCACGGGCCAGCCCACACTGCGATATGTGTGCGCACTAGGTCTGTGCAGCAGAGCTGGTCTCCAGTCGTCTTGGTTAACCCTTGCCACTGGACCAAGACCTAGCTCTGTCAAGCCCGTGTGGTGGCTGGTGTGCAATGGCCACCCCACGTTAAAAAAATCCCCGGACAGGCATCTTCCACCCTTCCCGGGTAAGTGGAGCTGGGTCCACGGCCAGATCAGCCATGATCTTGTTGAATGGCGGAGCAGGCTCGAGGGGCAAGATGGCCTACTCCTGTTCCTAATTCTTATGTTCTTATGTTCAACATGTAGTTCGGGATCTGGAATATTAGGTCCTTCATTGAAACACCTGTGAACTCATCCCTGTTTGGCGTGGAAGCAAGTCACCCTCGATACGAGGGACCGCCTATGATGATGGTATTAGGGAGGTGGAAGTAGGCAGTCTTTACCATGGAGAGGATATGTGGTTTGGAAACTCAGCTCAGGGTTAAACGGGACACCAAGATTACAAACAATCTGGTGCAATGCAAGGCAGCGGGCGGGGGAAGGGGATGGAATCAGTGGCGGGTATTTGGAGCTTGTCGTGGGGGTTGATGACAATGGCTTCAGTCTTCCCAACAGTAGGCTGGAGGGAACTGCCATTACAGCACTGCAGCGAAGGTGGGAAAAGGGAAATAGAAGGAACCCAGAAGGGCACTTAACTTAACAGTAGGCCTTTGCTGGATTATTCCTGGGTAGGCCCAGAGCCTCCAGTAAAAAAACTCCCTCATACTTCAAATATGGGTCAGCGGTGGCTCAGTGGGATAGCCCCATGCCACCGAGTCAGAAGGTTGTGGGTTCAAGTCCCACTCCAGAGACTCGAGCACAAAAATCCAGGCTGACGCTTTCAGTGCAGTGCTGAGGGAGTGCTGCACTGCCGGAGGTGCCATCTTTCAGATGAGACGTTAAACCGAGGCCCTGTCTGCTCTCTCAGGTGGACGTAAAAGATCCCAAGAAGAGCAGGGGAGTTATCCCCGGTGTCCTGGGCCAATATTTATCCCTCAACCAACATCACTAAAACAGATTATCTGATCATTATTACGTTGTTGTTTGTGGGAGCTTGCTGAGCACAAATTGGCTGCTGCATTTCCCACATTACAAGTGACTATGCTGTTCCCGATGTTGGGAAAGTCCAGAACCAGGGGTCACAGTCTAAGGATAAGGGGTAAGCCATTTAGGACCGAGATGAGGAGAAACTTCTTCACTCAGAGAGTTGTGAACCTGTGGAATTCTCTACCACAGAAAGTTGTTGAGGCCAGTTCGTTAGATATATTCAAAAGGGAGTTAGATGTGGCCCTTACAGCTAAAGGGATCGAGGGGTATGGAGAGAAAGCAGGAATGGGGTACTGAAGTTGCATGATCAGCCATGATCATATTGAATGGCGGTGCAGGCGCGAAGGGCCGAATGGCCTACTCCTGCACCTATTTTCTATGTTTCTGGGACGTCATGAAAGATGCTGTATAAATGGAAGTCTTTCTTTCTATTTAACATTAAACCAAAAAGATTATGATTGGATTTGATACCAAGTGATTCTGGAGGTTATGTAACCTCCTCTCTCTTCAAACTCAGCAGGGGACTTTGCAGCACCAAGGAGTGCTTGGTGCAGTCCACCATTCACTACATAATGGATGCCTGATTTCAACCTCACAAGGAGGAAACAAGTGGAGGCTGGTGGTTCTCCGAGTGTAAATGTAACGTAGCCAAAGTTGTTGATGATACAAAGATAGGTTGGAAAGCAAGTTGTGGGGAGGCCATAAAGAATCTACAAAGGGATATAGACAGACTCAGTGAGTGGGCAAAAATTTTGCAGATGGAGTCTCATGTGGGAAAATGTGAGGTTATCCACTTTGGGAGGAAAAATATAAAAGCAAATTACTATTAAATGGGGAGAGAATACAAAATGCTGCAGTACAGAGGGATCTGGGGGTTCTTGTACATGAAACACAAAAAGTTAGTAAGCAGGTACATGCAAGTAATCAGGGAGGCAAATGGAATGTTGGCCTTTATTGCAAAGGGGCTGGAGGGTTGTGGATCTGTGGTATTCGCTGCCTCAGAGAGCTGTGGAAACCGGGATATTGAATGAATTAAATCAGAAATAGACAGTTTCTTAAACGATAAGGGAATAAGGGTTATGGAGAGTGGGCAGGGAAGTGGACCTGAGTCCATGATCGTATTAAATGACGGAGCAGGCTCGAGGAGGAGTATGGCCTACTCCTGCTCCTATTTCTTGTGTTCTTATCAAAGCAGAGAAGTCCTGCTACAGTTACACAGGGTATTGGTGAGGCCTCACTGCGTACAGTTTTGGTCTCCGTATTTAAGGAAGGATATACTTGCATTGGAGGCAGTTCAGAGAAGGTTCACTCGGTTGATTCCTGAGATGAAGGGGTTGTCTTATGAAGAAAGGTTGAACAAGTTGGATCTGTACTCATTGGAGTTTAGAAGAATGAGAGGTGATCTTATTGAAACATATAAGTTTCTGAGGGGGCTCGACAGGGTGGATGCAGAGAGGGTGTTTCCGCTCGTGGGGGAATCTAGAACTAGGGGGCATAGTCTCAGAGTAAGGGGTCGCCCATTTAAGACAGAAATGAGGAGGAATTTCTTCTCTCAGAGGGTCGTGAATCTTTGGAATTCTCTACCCCAGAGAGCTGTGGAGGCTGGGTCACTGAATATATTTAAGGTTGAGATACAGATTTTAGAATGATAAGGGAGTCAAGGGTTACGGGGAGTGGGCAGGGAAGTGGAGTTGAGGCCAGGATCGGATCAGCCATGAACTTACTGAATGGTGGAGCAGGCTCGAGGGGCCGAATGGCCTACTCCTGCTCCTATTTCTTATGTTCTTATGTACTGAGGGGGAGGGAAAGTCATCCAGGGCCACTTTCGCGATGCCCCAGTGGGCAGCTGTCGGAAACATTGGAAAAAGCCTGCGACAATGGCTCTTTTGGGCAGCAGGACTCATGGAATAGAACCAGTAAGGCCGTCGGGCACATCACATCTGTGTGCACACGCTAAAAGAGCCATGCACTCAGAACCATTCCCCTACCCGATGATTTTTTTTTTGTTTCAAAGAGGGTAAATAGCAGATACAGGGAAGACAATAGGAGAGGCAGACAGAAAGAGATACATATACAAAGACAGAAAGTGAATGAGAAAACAAAATTTTAAAATCCAGCGGCCAGAATAACCTGCATCATTACCGGCTCAGACACCGACGGCCTGAATAGCCTCATTCTACAATTCTGTGATTACTTTCTCTCTCATACTTACTGTCCTTAAAGCCAGAAGTCTGGTGGACAGTCTGCAGCAGGGTTAGAATCTCGCGAGCCATCTGCTCGAGGGCTTGAACAACTTTTCTTATTTCCTATAAATATCAACAGAAATGAGAGAATGGGGTGAATAAAGCAACACACACAGCTGGGAGACCGCAGAACCCACCATTTGATCAGCAACCATTTGTGGGTGTCTCATAAAATTAACACTGAAATGTCCAGAGGACACTGCAAGCCACTATATCAATGCATGTTCTTTCCTAAATCCTGGGATCAGCCTTGTGGTCTTCTCTGGATGCCCCACAATACACACAATATTCCAAACATGGTCTCATTGGGTGGGACTGTAGTTGAAAAAAATAAGTTGTCACTGGGAACTTGGCAAGTACAGAGAAACATAGAAACATAGAAAATAGGTGCAGGAGTAGGCCATTCGGCCCTTCGAGCCTGCACAGCCATTCAATGAGTTCATGGCTGAACATGCAACCTCAGTACCCCATTCCTGCTTTCTCGCCATACTCCTTGATCCCCCTAGTAGTAAGGACTTCATCTAACTCCTTTTTGAATATATTTAGTGAATTGGCCTCAACAACTTTCTGTGGTAGAGAATTCCACAGGTTCACCACTCTCTGGGTGAAGAAGTTTCTCCTCATCTCGGTCCTAAATGGCTTACCCCTTATTCTCAGACTGTGACCCGTGGTTCTGGACTTCCCCAACATTGGGAACATTCTTCCTGCATCTAACCTGTCTAAACCCGTCAGAATTTTAAACGTTTCTATGATATCCTGTCTCATTCTTCTGAACTCCAGTGAATACAAGCCCAGTTGATCCAGTCTTTCTTGATATGTCAGTCCCGCCATCCCGGGAATCAGTCTGGTGAACCTTCGCTGCACTCCCTCAATAGCAAGAATGTCCTTCCTCAAGTTAGGAGACCAAAACTGTACACAATATTCCAGGTGTGGCCTCACCAAGGCCCTGTACAACTGTAGCAACACCTCCCTGCCCCTGTACTCAAATCCCCTCGCTATGAAGGCCAACATGCCATTTGCTTTCTTAACCGCCTGCTGTACCTGCATGCCAACCTTCAATAACTGATGTATCATGACACCCAGGTCTCGTTGCACCTCCCCTTTTCCTAATCTGTCACCATTCAGATAATAGTCTGTCTCTCTGTTTTTACCACCAAAGTGGATAACCTCACATTTATCCACATTATACTCCATCTGCCATGCATTTGCCCACTCACCTAACCTATCCAAATCACTCTGCAGCCTCATAGCATCCTCCTCACAGCTCACACTGCCACCCAACTTAGTGTACGCAAACAAAAGACATGTCGACTTTTAAGGAGTTGGGAGCAGCTCGGTGGAACTTGGCCACACCTGACCAGGGAAAGTCAACTGTTCAGTAAATGTAATTTCTACCTCCCTCCTTCACTCTCGGTGGAAACTCAATATCGCTACGTTGAAGTGTCAGCTGTGGATCAGTGGGTAGTACTCTCTCGCCTCAGGAGTCAGAAGATTGTGGGCTTCAAGCCCCCCTCCAGAGACTTGAGCACAAAGTCTAGGCTGACACTCCATAAAAACATAAGAATTAGAAGCAGGAGTAGGCCACATGGCCCCTCACGCCTGCTCCGCCATTCAATAAGATTTTTTTTATATCACTTTCCTGCCTGATCCCCATATCCCTCGATTCCCCTAGAGTCCAAAAATCTATCGATCTCAGTCTTGAATATACTCAACAGTTCAGCATCCACAGATCTTTGAAATAGAAAATTCCAAAGAATTTGGGGCAGAGAATTCCAAAGATTCACAACCCTCTGAGTGAAGACATTCCTCCTCATCTCAGTCTTAAATTTTCCGACCCATTATGCCGAGACTAAGCCCCCTAGCTCTGGACTCTCCGGCCAGAGGAAAGATCTGATTGCTGAATCTTTGAGTATATTCAAGACTGAGCAAGATAGATTTTTGGACTCAAAGGTGGGAAAGTGGAGTTGAGGTCAAGATCTTGTTGAATGGCGGAGCAGGTTCGAGGGACTGTATGGCCTACTCCTGCTCCTAATTCTTATTGCTCTTACCCTGTCAATAAGAATAAGAACATAAGAATTAGGAGCAGGAGTAGGCCAATTGGCCACTTGAGCCTGCTCCGCCATTCAATGAGATCATGGCTGATCTTCTACCTCAACTCCACTTTCCTGCACTATTCCCATATCCCTTGTTTCCCTTAATATCCAATCTCCCTCAGAATCTTATATGTTTCAATGAGATCAGATCTCATTCTTCTAAACTCCAGACAGCATAGGGTCACACTCCCTTCTTCTTAGGCATTCCCCCGGTGTCGAGGATGACTTCCACACTAAAATGAGATCTAAGGTGACTGATACCAGGTCCCGAACTTCATTTTAAACAGTGAAAGATGCCTGTGCGCGAATTGTGTTAATGTGGGGAGATGAGGAGTAAAGACTGGGTCTTTATTCATTGGAGTTCAGAAGGATGAGGGGTGATCTTATAGAAACATTTAAAATAATGAAAGGGATAGACAAGATAGAGGCAGAGAGGTTGTTTCCACTGGTCGGGGAGACTGGAACTAGGGGGTACAGCCTCAAAATACGAGGGAGCCAATTTAAAACCGAGTTGAGAAGGAATTTTTTCTCCCAGAGGGTTGTGAATCTGTGGAATTCTCTGCCCAAGGAAGCAGTTGAGGCTAGCTCATTGAAGGTATTCAAGTCACAGATAGATAGATTTTTAACCAATAAGGGAATTAAGGGTTACGGGGAGCGGGCGGGTAAGTGGAGCTGAGTCCACGGCCAGATCAGCCATGATTTTGTTGAATGGCGGAGCAGGCTCGAGGGGCTAGATGGCCGACTCCTGTTCCTAATTCTTATGTTCTTATGGCCGCTGCACACCAGCCACCACACGGACATGACAAAGCAAGGTCTCGGTCCAGTAGCAAGGGGAATGCAAGACGATTGGAGACCAGGCTCCCAGTGCAATACTGAGGGAGTGCAGCACCGTCGGAGGTGCCATCTTTCGGATGAGATGAGACGAGACGAGCCCCCCCTCTCTCTGCTCAGCTGGGACGTAAAAGATCCTGCGGCCATTATTTCCAGGTGTTCCATCCTCCCCTCCCCCCCCCCCCCCCCGGAGGGCCACAATACTTCTCCCCGAGGGGCTTTAGGGGACCAGCGGGAGCTTGTTGCGGGCAAATTGGGTTTGCTGGCACTCACCCCCCACCCCGGGCAGTTGATTGGGCCCTGGCAGCGTCCAATGAGGGCTGGCTCTCCTCTCTCCATCATCTAGAATGAGAGACGATCTTATCCAAACAGATAATGAGGGGGGGCTCGACAAAGTGGGTGCAGAGAGGATATTTCCACTCATAGGGGAAACTAAAACTAGGGGACATAGTCTCAGAATAAGGGGCCGCCCTTTTAAAACTGAGATGAGGAGAAATTTCTTCTCTCAGAGGGGTATAAAGCTATGGAATTCTCTGCCCCAGAGAGCTGTGTCACTGAATATATTTAAGGTGGAGATAGACAGATTTTTGAGCGATAAGGGGAATAAGGGGTTATGGGGAGCGGGCAGGGAAGTGGAGCTGAGTCCATGATCAGATCAGCCATGATCTTATTGAATGGTGGAGCAGGCTCGAAGTATGTTTTATATAGGGGAATATAGGTTAATGAGTATTAAGCATAGTATATGTAATGAGGATGGGGTATTGGCCTGCTCCTGCTCCTATTTCTTATGTTCCCTCCCTCCCTGTTGCCATGGAAACCCACCTCTCTGACATCTTGGTCTGCGACCAGGGAGCTCTGGATCAGGCTGAACAAATCCGTCACCGACATAACACCACGGAGAGGGAGAGAAAGAAACAGCCACAGAGACAAACAGCGGACAATGGGCGGCTTCTCCTCAGGGCCAAGAGCTGGTTGGGGGGGGGGGGGGGTCTTCCTCAACCGCTTGTCGCGCTCCAACCATCTACACCACTGCCCGATTTCAATTTTAAAAATCTACACCTAGCTTTAATGTTTTTTCAATTCGCTCCTAGTGAAACACAAGGTGTTAAATATGCTTTTTAACGCGACCTTTATTTTGTTTCTCTCTCTGACTATTTAGCCACCTGTCCATTTCTGAGGGCCCCCCCTCCTCCAACCCGTCAGCCAGGTCCTTCCCCGCCGCTTGTCGCGTACCAACCCGCCACAGCCAAGCCTGATTTCCTTCACTAAAAATATCTCCGCGCATCTTCCATTTTTTCCAACGCGCCCGAGTGAAACACAACGAGCCGGGAGAGGGACAGAGCGGCAAGGATTTTTTTTTTTCCGGGCGATGAACTCTGACTTTAAGCTGGCACCGCTTTAGAGGGGCCACCCAGGGTTTGGAGGACCCCGGCTGGATGTGACCTCTGACCCCCACCCGCGGCAAGGCTCCGCCCTCTTTCCCGATCCGCCGTTGTGGGAGCCGCAGCCATGGTGAGTGCGAGCGAAGGATAATCCATCGCCATCTGCCTCGATCGCGGGGGCCGGCAGCCGAATAGACATGGCCCATCGGCGGAGGAAGGCTGCCCGCCGCGTTGTGGACGGATATTGGAAGTCGGCGTTTTAAAGATTAAAATCGCAGCGCCAATTTTGGTTGTGCTGTGGGAGGCGGCAGGAGGGCTTGTGGCTGGGCCTCGCTGGGTGGATAGGGGTCAATTTATATATTGTTTCCTTGGCTGTTAATAGGGGGTCAGATATATATATATTTTACTGGCTTTCATAGGGGTCAGTGTATATATATATATATATTTTACTGGCTGTTAATAGGGGGTCAGTGTGTATATATATATATATATTTATATTTTACTGGCTGTTAATAGGGGGTCAGTATGTATATATATTTTACTGACTGTTAATAGGGGGTCAGTATATATATATATTTATATTTTACTGGCTGTTAATAGGGGGTCAGTATATATATATATATATTACTGGCTGTTAATAGGGGGTCAGTGTATATATATATATATTTTACTGGCTGTTAATAGGGGGTCAGTATGTATATATATTTTACTGACTGTTAATAGGGGGTTATATATATATATATATATTTTACTGGCTGTTAATAGGGGGTCAGTATGTATATATATTTTACTGACTGTTAATAGGGGGTCAGTATATATATATTTAGATTTTACTGGCTGTTAATAGGGGGTCAGTATATATATATATATATATATTTTACTGGCTGTTGATAGGGGGTCAGTATATATATATATTTTACTGGCTGTTAATAGGGGGTCAGTATATATTTTGCTGGCTGTTAATAGGGGGTCATTTTATTGGCTGTTAATAGGGGGTCAGTATATATATATATTTTACTGGCTGTTAATAGGGGGTCAGTATTATATTGGCTGTTAATAGGGGGTCAGTGTATGTATATCCTTAGACTGTGACCCCTGGTTCTGGACTTCCCCAACATCTGGAACATTCTTCCTGCATCTAACCTGTCCAATCCCATCGGAATTTTATATGTTTCTATGAGATCCCCCCTCATCCTTCTAAACGCCAGTGTATAAAGGCCCAGTGGATCCAATCTCTCCTCGTATGTCAGTCCAGCCATCCCGGTAATCAGTCTGGTGAACCTTCGCTGCATTCCCTCAATAGCAAGAATGTCCTTCCTCAGATTAGGAGACCAAAACTGAACACACTATTCCACGTGAGGCCTCAACAAGGCCCGGTACAGCTACAGCAAGACCTCCCTGCTCCTATACTCAAATCCCCTAGCTATGAATGATGCATTTGTCCGTGACCGTATTGATAGCAGTTGCTGATTGGAGCGTGAGTAGGTACAGCAGGAGCGGCGAGAGATTGCAGCGCAATGTGATTGGGGCCCAGGGGCAGCTCGGGCCAGCCCACACTGCGATACGTGTGCGCACTAGGTCCGTGCAGCAGAGCTGGTCTCCAGTTAGTCATGGCCACTGGACCAAGACCTAACTCTGTCAAACCCGTGTGGTGCCTGGTGTGCAACGGCCACCACACGTTAAAAAAATTCAAGCACAAGCATCTTCCACCCTTCAACATGTGGTTCAGGACCAGGAATATCGGGTCCTCCGTTGAAACACTCATTCCTTTTTGGCGTGGAAGCGAGTCATCCTCGTTTCGAGGGACCGCCTATGGTGATATATATATATATATATATATATATATTGACAAGGTGCCACATAAAAGGTTACTGCAGAAGAACAAAGTTCATGGGGTTGGGGGTAATATATTAGCATGGATAGAAGATTGACTAATGAACAGAAAACAGCGTCGGGATAAATGGTTCATTCTCGGGTTGGCAATCAGTAACTAGTGGGGTGCCGCAGGGATCAGTGCTGGGACCCCAACTATTTACAATCTATATTAACGACTTGGAAGAAGGGACCGAGTGCAACGTAGCCAAGTTTGCTGACGATACAAAGATGGGAGGAAAAGCAATCTGTGAGGAGGACACAAAAAATCTGCAAAAGGACATACAGGCTAAGTGAGTGGGCAAAAATTTGGCAGATGGAGTATAATGTTGGAGTGTGTGAGGTCATGCTTGACAAGGAGGAGGTTTGTAAATCTGTGGAATTCGCTTTGCTGCCTCAGAGAGCTGTGGTAGCTGGGACATTGAGCAAATTTAAGACAGAGATAGACAGTTTCTTAACCGATAAGGGGTTATGGAAAGCAGGCAGGGAAGTGGACCTGAGTCCATGATCGGATCGTCCGTGATCTTATTGAATGCCGGAGCAAACTCGAGGGGCCAAATGGCCTACTCCTGTTCCTATTTCTTATGCTCTTGTATTGTTTTCTTGGCTGTTAATCGCTTATTTTGTTTTTGTCGCAGCCGTCACACAAGACCTTCAGGATCAAGCGCTTCCTCGCCAAGAAGATGAAGCAGAACCGGCCAATCCCTCAATGGATCCGCATGAAGACTGGCAACAAGATCAGGTGAGCACAGCCCCAGGCTGCAGCTTCACACTGTGTCTCATCACTGCAGGCTCCTGCTGGAAGCGCACTGTGATTCCCACTGGGGAAAGCAATAATATATTGTGAGGAGGACAACATAATATCTGCAACGGGATATAGACAGGCTGAGTGAGTGGGCAAACATTTGGCATATGGGGTATAATGTGGGAAAATGTGAGGTTATCCACTTTGGCAGAAAAAAATAGAAAAGCAAATTATAATCTAACTGAAGAAAAATTGCAAATTGTTGCAGTACAGAGGGAAACACAAAAAGTGAGTGTGCAGGTACAGCAAGTTATCAGGAAGGCAAATGAAATGTTGGCCTTGACTGCAAGGGGGATAGAGTGCAAAACTGGGGAAGTCCTGCTACAACTGTACAGGGTATTGGTGAGGCCACACCTGGAGTACTGCGTACAGTTTTGCTCTCCGTATTTAAAAAAGGATATACTTGCGTTGGAGGCTGTTCAGAGAAGGTTCACTCGGTTGTTTCTGGAGATGAGGGGGTTGACTTATGAAGATAGGTTGAGTAGGTTGGGCCTATACACATTGGAGTTCAGAAGAATGAGACGCGACCTTATCATAGAAACATAGAAAATAGGTGCAGGAGTAGGCCATTCGGCCCTTCTAGCCTGCACCGCCATTCAATGAGTTCATGGCTGAACATGCAACTTAATAACCCATTCCTGCTTTCTCACCATACCCCTTGATTCCCCTAGTAGTAAGGACTTCATCTAACTCCTTTTTGAATATATTTAGTGAATTGGCCTCAACAACTTTCTGTGGTAGAGAATTCCACAGGTTCACCACTCTCTGGGTGAAGAAATTCCTCCTCATCTCGGTCCTAAATGGCTTCCCCCTTATCCTTAGACTGTGTCCCCTGGTTCTGGACTTCCCCAACATTGGGAACATTCTTCCTGCATCTAACCTGTCTAACCCCGTCAGAATTTTAAACGTTTCTATGAGGTCCCCTCTCATTCTTCTGAACTCCAGTGAATACAAGCCCAGTTGATCCAGTCTTTCTTGATAGGTCAGTCCCGCCATCCCGGGAATCAGTCTGGTGAACCTTCGCTGCACTCCCTCAATAGCAAGAATGTCCTTCCTCAGGTTAGGAGACCAAAACTGTACACAATACTCCAGGTGTGGCCTCACCAAGGCCCTGTACAATTGTAGCAACACCTCCCTGCCCTTGTACTCAAATCCCCTCGCTATGAAGGCCAACATGCCATTTGCTTTCTTAACCGCCTGCTGTACCTGCATGCCAACCTTCAATGACTGATGTACCATGACACCCAGGTCTCTTTGCACCTGCCCTTTTCCTAATCTGTCACCATTCAGATAATAGTCTGTCTCTCTGTTTTTACCACCAAAGTGGATAACCTCATATTTATCCACATTATACTTCATCTGCCATGCATTTGCCCACTCACCTAACCTATCCAAGTCGCTCTGCAGCCTCATAGAATCCTCCTTGCAGCTCACACTGCCACCCAACTTAGTGTCATCCGCAAATTTGGAGATACTACATTTAATCCTCTCATCTAAATCATTAATGTACAGTGTAAACAGCTGGGGCCCCAGCACAGAACCTTGCGGTACCCCACTAGTCACTGCCTGCCAATCTGAAAAGTCCATTCTGAAAAAAACATATAAGATAATGAGGGGGCTCGACAAGGTGCAGAGGATATTTCCACTCATAGGGGAAACTAAACTAGGAGACATAGTCTTAGAATAAGGGGCCGTTTGTAGGAGGAATTTCTTCGGAGGGTTGTAAATCTGTGGAATTCTCTGCCGCAGAGAGCTGTGGATATATTTAAGGTGGATATAGACAGATTTTTGAGCGATAAGGGAGTCAAGGGTTATGGGGAGCGAGCGGGGAAGTGGAGTTGAGCCCATGATCTTATCAAATGGCGGAGCAGGCTCGAGGGGCCAAATGGCTGCCTACTGCTCCTATTTCTTATGATCTTATATTTAGGCTGACACTCTCAGGTAGTCGTAATAGATCCCACTGGCTCTACTTCGAAGAAGAGCAAGAGAGTTATCCATCCCCGGTGTCCTGGGGGCAATATTTATACCTCAGTCAACATCACTAAAAAAACACATTATCTGGTCGTTATCACGTCGCCATTTGCGGGAGCTTGCTGTGCGCAAATTTCTTGCCGTGTTTCCTACATTAAAGAATGAAAGGCGTGCACTTATATGGCGCCTTTCATAACCTCAATACATCCCAAAGCGCTTTACAGCCAATGAAGTACTTTTTGAAGTGTAGTCACTGTTGTAATGTACGAAATGCGGCAGCTCATTTGCGCACAGCAAGGTGATAATGACCAGATTATGATTTTTTTTTTTAAGTGATGTTGATTGGAGGATAAATATTGGCCCCAGGACACCGGGGATAACTCCCCTGCTCCTCTTCGAAATGGTGCCATGGGATCTCTTGCGTCCACCTGAGAGAGCAAATGGGGCCTCGGTTTAACGTCTCATCCGAAGGACAGTGCAGCACTGCCTCAGCGTTGTACTGGAGTGTCAGCCTAGATCTTTCTGCTTAAGTCCCTGGAGTGGGACTTGAACCCACAAACTTCTGACTCTACGTGAGAGTTCTACCTACTGATTCTAACTGGGAAAAGTGTAGATATTATATATGCACTTGAGCACAAATCTAGGCTGACGCTTCAATGCAGTACCGAGGAAGTGCTGCACTGTCGGAGAAGTTAAGCATCTGCCCTCTCAAGTGAACCTAAAAGATCCTATGGCACTATTTGAAGAAGAGCAGGGGAGCTCTCCCCAATGTCCTGGGCCAACGTTTATCCCTGAACCAACATAACATAAAAACAGATTATCTGGTTATTATCCTATTGCCGTTTGGGAGCTCTGAATCTAAACTCTCAGAAGTGAATGCTGAATTCATGTGAGAGCGGGCACGGAGCTCCTCTCCCATCCAGGAAGCTTTAACCGATAGACAGTTTGAGTTATACACCGTGTGGTGCCAACCGTGAATGGGTTGAGAGGATTTTCTTAAAGGGGTGGAGGGAAGAGAGACGGTCCCAGAGTGATTGGGCCTAACTCTAGGATTGTACTTCTCACATCCCACTGGAAACTGCTTCATAGCTGTCCAGGAATGATTGTATAATAGTAACATGCACTAGTACAGCACCTTTAACATAAGAAATAGGAGCAGGAGTAGGTCATGTGGCCCCTTGAGCCTGCTCCACCATTTACTAAGATCATGGCTGATCTGATCATGGACTCGGGTCCACTTCCCTGCCTGCTCCCCATAACCCCTTATCCCTCTATCTTTTAAGAAACTGTCTATTTCTGTCTTAAATTTATTCAATGTCCCAGCTTCCACAGCTCTGAGGCAGTGAATTCCACAGATTTATGTAAATAATTATGTATGCAAATAATTAAATCAGCTAATAATCATAAATTGAAAATCGAGAGAACTGCCAAAGAAAATATAAAATAAAAATGTCATGACCATGCAGAGCATGGATATACCAATAAGGAATGCTAACTCCAGGCAGAAGAAACTTCTGAGTGAAATTCCTCCCAATGTTTAGCAAATTTATCAAAATAAATGTTATGAAGTGTTAAATTAAAACATTTGAAACCTAAAACACAAAATGATTTGTACAACATTGACTTACAAACATGACATTATTAACTCGCGTTGATGTCACCCAATTGAAAGGCTTTGAGTGGTGTATGAAAGTCAATGGTCTTTAAAGTACTTACTTAAGCTTGACAAAAATCCCAATTTGAACTGATTCTGACAAAATTTGTATATAACACTATGTTTACAAAGGCCACTGAAGAGCTGCATTAAAACCGATTTAACTACCAGTTGACAAGTTTATTTCACTTTTATTGTGTGCCTCACCAATAAAATCATGGCCAAATTTCAAGTTTGCTGTCTAGTATACAGCTATACACTGTTACATCCCAAGGTGCTTAATGGAACAGACTGTAGAAATTGTAAAAGAATGGGAGAGGTGACTGAAGGACAATTGAAGAAAGTCTTTGAGGCCACTTGTCGGGAACAAGTGGCAAGGGAAGGGTGTAGGGAGGGCGACCCAGGGCGTGAAAAGGAACATAAGAACATAAGAATTGAAAAGGAACATAAGAATTAGGAACAGGAGTAGGCCATCTAGCCCCTCGAGCCTGCTCCGCCATTCAATAAGATCATGGCTGATATGGTCGTGGACTCAGCTCCACTTACCCGCCCTCTCCCCATAACCCTTAATTCCCTTATTGCTTAAAAATCTATCTATCTTTGACTTGAAAAAATTCAGTGAGCCAGCCTCAACTGCTTCCTTGGGCAGAGAATTCCACAGATTCACAACCCTCTGGGAGAAGAAATTCCTTCTCAACTCGGTTTTAAATTGGCTCCTCCGTATTTTGAGGCTGTGCCCCCTAGTTCTAGTCTCCCCCACCAATGGAAACAACCTCTCTGCCTCTATCTTGTCTATCCCTTTCATGATTTTAAATGTTTCTATAAGATCACCCCTCATCCTTCTGAACTCCAACAAGTAAAGACCCAGTCTACTCAATCTATCATCATAAGGTAACCCCCTCATTTCTCGAATCAGCCTAGTGAATCGTCTCTGTACCCCTTCCAAAGCCAGTATATCCTTCCTTAAGTAAGGTGACCAAAACTTCACGCAGTGCTCCAGGTGCGGCCTTACCAATACCTTATACAGTTGCAGCAACACCTCCCTGCTTTTGTACTCCATCCCTTTCGCAATGAAGGCCAACATTCCATTTGCCTTCCTGATTACCTGCTGCACTTGCAAACTAACCTTTTGGGATTTCCCACTAATCTTAGTGTCATCTGCAAATTTTGTTGCACTACACTCTGTCCCCTCCTCTAGGTCATCTATGTATATTGTAAACAGTTGTGGTCCCAGCACTGATCCCTGTGGCACACCACTAACCACTGATTTCCAACCGGAAAATAACCCATTTATCCCGACTCTCTGCTTTCTGTTCGCCAGCCAATTCTCTATCCATGCTAATACATTTCCTCTGACTCTCTGCTTTCTGTTCGCCAGCCAATTCTCTATCCATGCTAATACATTTCCTCTGACTCCGCGTATCTTTATCTTCTGCAGTAACCTTTTGTGTGGCACCTTATCGAATGCCTTTTGGAAATCTAAATACACCACATCCATCGGTACACCTCTATCCATCATGCTCGTTATATCCTCAAAGAATTCCAGTAAGTTAGTTAAACATGATTTCCCTTTCATGAATCCATGCTGCGTCTGCTTGATTGCACTATTCCTATCCAGATGTCCCGCTATTTCTTCCTTAATGATAGTTTCAAGCATTTTCCCCACTACAGATGTTAAACTAACCGGCCTATAGTTACCTGCCTTTTGCCTGCCCCCCTTCTTTAAACAGAGGCGTTACATTAGCTGCTCTTCAATCCGCTGGTACCTCCCCAGAGTCCAGAGAATTTTGGTAGATTATAACAAAGGCATCTGCTATAACTTCCGCCATCTTTTTTAATACCCTGGGATGCATTTCATCAGGACCAGGGGACTTGTCTACCTTCAATCCCATTAGTCTGTCCAGCACTACCTCCCTAGTGATAGTGATCATCTCAAGGTCCTCCCTTCCCACATTCCTATGACCAGCAATTTTTGGCATGGTTTTTGTGTCTTCCACAGTGAAGACGGAAGCAAAATAATTGTTTAAGGTCTCAGCCATTTCCACATTTCCCATTATTAAATTTCCCCCTTTCATCTTCTAAGGGACCAACATTTACTTTAGTCACTCTTTTCCGTTTTATATATCTGTAAAAGCTTTTACTATCTGTTTTTATGTTTTGCGCAAGTTTACCTTCGTAATCTATCTTCCCTTTATTGCTTTTTTAGTCATTCTTTGATTTACTTGCATTCATATCGTGTTCTTCATGACCTCACAGCGTCCCCAAGTGCACCTACAATAAAGCATTTTTTGAAGTATAGTCACTGTTGTATTGTCAGAAGCGTGGCAGCCAATTTGCGCACAGCAAGGTCCCACAAACAGTAATGTCATGATGACTAGGTAATCTGTGATGTTTGAGGGATAAATATTGGCTGGGATACCGGAGATAACTCCCCTGCTCTTCTTCGAAATAGTGCCATGGGATCGTTTACGTCCACCTGAGAGCAGGTGGAGCCTCGGTTTAACGTCTCATCCGAAAACTGCACCTCGACAGTGCAGCACTCCCTCAGCACTGCACTGGGGGTGTCAAGTCTGAGTAGAGCCTGGATGGCTGGTTTGAATTTAAGAACATAAGAAATAGGAGCAGAAGTAGGCCATTTGGCCTCTCGAGCCTGCTCCGCCATTCAATAAGATCATGGCTGATCTGATCTTGGCTTCAACTCCACTTCCCTGCCTGTTCCCCATAACCCTTGACTCCCTTATCATTCAAATATCTGTCAATCTCCACCTTAAATATATTCAATGACCCAGCCTCCACAGCTCTCTGGGGTAGAGAATTCCAAAGATTCACAGCCCTCAGAGAAGAAATTCCACTTCATCTCCATCTTAAATGGGCGGCCCCTTATTCTGAAACTATGCCCCCTAGTTCTAGATTCCCCTGCGAGGAGAAACATCCTCTCAGCATCTACCCTGTCAAGCCCCCTCAGAATCTTATGTTTCAATAAGATCGCCTCTCATTCTTCTAAACTCCAATGAGTATAGGCCCAACCTTTCCTCATAAAGACAACCCCTTCTTCTCAGGAATCAACCTCTGACATGCCGCCTATGCAGGTATATACCTCCTTCAGTAAGGAGACCAAAACTGTATGCAGTACTCTAGGTGTGGTCTCACCAATACCTTGTACAGTTGTAGCAGGACTTCCCTACTTTTATACTCCATCCCCCTTGCAGTAAAGGCCAGCATCCCATTTGCCTTCCTGATTACTTGCTGTACCTGCATGTTTTTGTGTTTCATGTACAAGGACCCCCCAGGTCCCTCTGTACCGCAGCATTCTGTAGTCTCTCCATTTAAATAATATTCTGCTTTTCTATTCTTGCTACCAAAGTGGATAAACTCACATTTTCCCACATTGTAACCCCATCTGCCAAATCTTTGCCCACTCACTTATTAACCTTTGTTGTTTTTAGTTTGTATGAATAAAATGTCATTCAACAAGGAACTACAATGAGGTGTGATACTAAATAACTACAATAGTTGAAATTCAGCCTAAACGCCTCCATTTAAAACTACAACTATTTCAGTCAGCCCTTGTTAAAGCGCAAACACCTGTCAAATCTCCCCCTCATCTACCAAATTATGGCTTAATAAATGCCATCATTTTACATCTGAGATCGGTCGCCTTTTGCTCGACAAGGGTATAAAAGGATATGGAGTCACGGTCGGTGGATGGAGTTAGGCTCCAGTTTGGCTACCGTCTCACTGGTCGAACAGGCTCAAGGGGCTGAGTGGCCTACAACAACACAGTGTATTTATATAGCGCCTTCAACATAGTGAAACGTCCCAAGGTGTATTGAGAGATTTAAAAAAATTGTCACCGAGCTGCAGACGTAGAAATTAGCGCAGGTGACCAAAAGCTTGGTCAAAGAGTTGGGTTTTAAGGAGTGTCTTGAAGGAAGAAAGAGAAGTACTGCTGTTTCTATGTCCCCTCCACTAATCACAAGCTTTTGAGAGCATTGCTCCTCCTGTAGTTTATCGCGCTCACAGCTTGTGATCAGTGTGGGTCTTCTCTGCACAGAGCTTGTATATGGTTTGGAACTCCCTGGACATGCAACAGAAGGTTGGCCATCAGCCCATGGGTGAGATCGAGAACCAAGCTGTGAAGTTAACTTGTGCCAAAAGGGGGTGGGGAGGAGGTGAGGCAGCATCCACAGATCACCTCTTGCCAAAGCTTCTTTCTTGTCCTGCCTGGGTTAAGCAGTTCACGCTGAGTAAGCCCGCAGTGTGTTGGGAGTTGGACCTGTGTAACTTACTGGAAGGCAATTTCCCTTTCTGTAACTGATGAGGGAAGGGAACTCAGTCTAGAGGAGGGGAGTGGAGCTACTGGAATGGGTTAACTGGAGGCTGACTATGAGAACACTCCCCTCAGACAGTAGTGCCCCCCATCATTGGGTTACAGTGAGGGGCTGTGCCCATCATTGGGTTACAGTGAGAGACTGATGCCCCCCCCACCATTGGGTTACAGTGAGAGACTGATGCCCCCCCACCATTGTGTTAGTGAGACTGGTGCCCCCCACCATTGGGTTATAGTGAGACTGGTGCCCCCCACCATTGGGTTATAGTGAGAGACTGGTGCCCCCCACCATTGGGTTATAGTGAGGGGCTGGCAGCTTAAAGCTCTGCACCTCCTGAGTGGAGGAACCGTGGCCAAAATGGGGTACAATGTGTATCCAGTCTGTAGTCCGGAGGATGGTGACTGCATTCATTGTCCTCGCCGTGTCGCTTGTGAGGAGTTCTTTTGCTAAAAGTCTGGAGGGTCCGGCTCAAATATCAGCAATCAAATGGCAACTAATGACTCTTCCTTGTGGGTGGGGAGGGGAAAGAGAGAGAGAGAGAGAAAGGAGTGGGGAGAGGAGGAAAGAGAGAGTCTAAGCGGGAGGAAGGAGAAAAGAGAGTCTGGGGCGGGGGGGTGGAGAACTGGAGTAACTGAGCATGATGGTGTGTGTGATAAATAGGGGCGATCCACTGTTCATTCAAGGCTCAAATCCAATAGAAAGTGAATTGATGGGAATAGACCACTCCCCCCTCTGCCACTAATTGCAGCAATTTGAGGGTGCTCTGTAACCAGTACTTTGCCCCTTGTACTGTCTACCTTAAAATGTTGCTTGAACCTGGAGTGAGCATCCTGGGCTGCACAACAGGATAACATAAGCTGGGAGCCGTTTGAGGAGTTACGGCTGCTTTTATCAAACTACTGCTGGAACTCTGAAATAAAAACTGAAACCGCTGAAAACATTCCGCAGGTCCGGCAACATCTGAGAGAGAAGCGGAGCTAAGGTTTCAGGTCGATGACCCTTCATCATCAGAACTGCTTTTATATTGTGCTGGGCGGCCAGTTCCTACTGCATAGGTCTTGCACAGCCCGCTCGTTGTGAAGAGTGCCTTTTTTAATTACAGGAACTGGATTTTGGCAGCTGGTCTTTGCAAATGGGATAGAATTACCTTTTGACTTGCTGCTGACTGCTTAGAGACCTGCGCATGGGGACTTGATGGTGCTAGCTTAGGTAGAATAAAACTAGCTAGAGTTTTGTGCAAGGAGTGAATTGTAACTGATGTCTGCGTTACAGGTTTGATATCTGGGCCTTGCTTTTACAAATACAAAAGCCCAGCTGGACTAAACTGTCAGTCTTATGAAGAAATATGAATGGCAGCTTGTGATGAATTTTTGGTTTAGGCGTGGCGACATCTTACCCTTGTGAACAGGCATCTGCCACCGTGTTGGTCATGTGAATGAAAAGTGTTTAACACTCGATTCCTGTAAAAGCAGGTCTGCAATTGCAGTGCTTCTTTCTGTGATGTGCTGTCATTTACCCTGCTGAGATCAAAGGCTGTCAGTGCATTCTATTCAATCTCGCCTCCCAGTGGTGAGATTTGGTTATAACAGCTACATGTTCCTTTCCAGAATTGCATCGAGTCTTAAATGTTAACTGTTCATTTCTTGCTGTGCGTTTTTTTTTAAACTGCAAGTGCCTTGAGCTAACGTGCAAGTTAGTGTCCAAAATTTGCTCGAGAATTACTTTCTGCTTGTATAGGTAGTTGAATTTGGAAAGAGCTAAAAGACAATCAGCCTTTATCGCTTCTGTTTCTTGCACGTACAGGTACAACTCCAAGAGGAGACACTGGAGAAGGACCAAGCTGGGCTTGTAAAGCCAGTTCACCATCATTGGCAATCTCTCCCGCTCTGCGCCCCCTGTCCAGGGAGCAAATGAAAGTGCAGATCTCGAGCAACATGTACCGTTTTTGATCTGGTTTCCCGTTTTCGATCTGGTTTCCCGTTTTCTATTTTGGGAAGTAAGGTGCTTATCAGAAAATAAATATTGAGATGTTTATCTGCTCAGTGTGCAGTTTTACCTGAAGTTGTTAAAAGTGCTGTGGCTCTCCAATGCTGCCTGCGTTGAGTAGACTGGACACTGCTTGGAAATTCACCAGCTTTTAATATCATTTTGAAATGGCCCGGATTTTGCTGGAGAGCAGCATCTCACTCTTCCTTCACACTTCCTCACATTTTGCCCTGGAGGTACGAACTGATAAAGTCCCAGATGCTCTCGCCCTGCCATTAAGTTAAGGCGACAGACTGCTAGTCCAGTCTGAGATTTAAGGAATGACTGGGAAGGAAATAAGATTGACTTAAATTTATATAGCGCCTTTCACAAACACTGGATGTCTCAGTGCTTTACAGCCAATGAACATAAGCAATAGGAGTAGGAGTAGGCCAAACGGCCCCTCGAGCCTGCTCCACCATTCAATAAGATCATGGCTGATCTGGTCATGGACTCAGCTCCACTTCCCCACCGGCTCCCCTTATCGTTTAAGAAACTGAATAAATTTAAGACAGAAATAGACAATGTCCCAGCTTCCACAGCTCTGAGGCAGCAAATTTCACAGATTTACAACCCTCTGAGAAATTTCTCATCTGTTTTAAATGGGAGGCCCCTTATTCTAAGATTATGCCCTCTAGTTCTAGTCTCCATCAGTGGAAACATCCTCTCTGCATCCACCTTGTCAAGCCCCCTCAATATACATTTCGATAATACTCCATCTGCCAAACTTTTGCCCACTCACTGAGCCTGTCGATGTCCTTTTGCAGATTTTTTGGTGTCCCCATTAAATTCTCTACCCCAGTGTTGTGGAGGCTGGGACATTGAATATATTTAAGGTAGAGACACACAGATTTTTGAATAAGGGGGTGAAGGGTTATGGGGAGCAGGCAGGAAAGGAGTTGAGGCTATGATCTTACTGAATGGCAGATGGAGCAGGCTCGAAGGGCCAAATGGCCTACTCCTGCTTATGTTAACCTCTGGGCCAATAGTCTAAGCAACAACTACCAAATTCACATGGGTGAGGTTTATAGCACATGTCACAAGTGGATTAAGGCATGAATTTGGGCAGTTGTTGAAAATCTGAAATGGAAACATGGCCTTAAGTGGAACTTGGAGAACTATAGATGAAGTCCTTACTACTAGGGGGATCAAGGGATATGGCGAGAAAGCGGGAAGGGGGTACTGAAGTTGCATGTTCAGCCATGAACTCCTTGAATGGCGGTGCAGGCTAGAAGGGCCGAATGGCCTACTCCTGCACCTATTTTCTATGTTTCTAACTACTGCATTGTCTAAACATGAGGGCTGCCTGTAACAGCTGTGAATTTGTTTGCACCAAAACTTGCTTGGAACATGGGGTGAGCAGACATCTAAAACTTGCAGCACGGGGTTAACAGAGATCTATGATCTAGTAAGGGATAGCAGGCAATTAGGAATTTACATTTATATAACACCTCTCAACCTTAGGACATCCCAAAATAGAGCTACTATTTGCACTAGTTTTGTGCATCCTGCGCATGCACCAATTGGACATACCCAATAAACCTGTTAACAATCTGACCCACACACAATGCTCCATCTATGGGGGCAGGGGGATAAGTTCAGGAAGTTGGGCTAGGATGGGGGTGGGTCTGTCTGGAGTCAGAATGGCTCAAATTACACTTTGCAAAGTCAATACGAACTTGGGCTGGACAGTTCAAGTAACTTTGAAGGCCCTGACCTGCTAATGGTCCTGCTAAAGGTTAAGCACGTGTGGGAGAGCAACGGCTGTGATGGGGCCGACTCGATTGGATGTCATCCAGGTCGCTGATTGGAGCGTGGGCAGGTACAGCAGGAGTGGCGAGGTCGGGGCACAGGAGCGACGAGTGATCGTGGAGAGATGAGTTTGGGGCCCAGAAGAGGCGAGGGCCCTGGGGCAGCACGGGCCAGCCCACACTGCGATATGTGCGCGCACTAAGTCCGCGCAGAGCTGCTGGTCTCCAGTCGTCTTGGTTAATCCTTGCCACTGGACTAAGATCTAACTCGGCCAAGCCCGTGTGGTGGCTGGTGTGCAACGGCCACCCCACGTTAAAAAAATCCACGCAGACATCCTCCACCCTTCAGCATGTCGTTCGGGATCTGGAATATTGGGTCCTTCATTGAAACTCCTGTGAACTCTTCCCTTTTTGGTGTGGAAGCAAGTCATCCTCGATACGAAGGACTGCCGATGATGATGGATGAAATCCAAGTCACGCCATTTGTCACGATTCACTCATACCCAATTAACCGGTTAACAATCTGTGACTCATACACAATGTCCAGTCTATTGGGGGTGGTCTACCCTGTCTGGGGTCTGAAGTCAGAATGGCACACATTGCACATTACACTTTGCAAAGTCACTGCAAACTTGGGCTGGGCAGTTTCAATTACATTCCAGAGAAACTTCTGGGTGTGGCTTATACTCCAAGGGGACCAATCAGCAAACAGGTCATGTGATTGTGGAGAGCCTATCTAAGTATTTTTCTAGTGCAAATAGCTTCATCAGTCCCAAAATGCTTTACTGCTATTTAAGTACTTAAGTGTAATCACTGCTGTAGGAAACGCAGCAGCCAATTTGTTCACAGCAATGCCCCACAAACCCATCATAGGCAGTCCCTCGGAATTCAGGAAGATGGAGTAGAGGGTAGCCAATGTAACCCCACTTTTTAAAAAAGGAGGGAGAGAGAAAACAGGGAATTATAGACCGGTCAGCCTGACCTCAGTAGTGGGTAAAATGATGGAATCAATTATTAAGGATGTCATAGCAGTGCATCTGGAAAATGGTGACATGATAGGTCCAAGTCAGCATGGATTTGTGAAAGGGAAATCATGCTTGACAAATCTTCTGGAATTTTTTGAGGATGTTTCCAGTAAAGTGGACAAAGGAGAACCAGTTGATGTGGTATATTTGGACTTTCAGAAGGCTTTCGACAAGGTCCCACACAAGAGATTAATGTGCAAAGTTAAAGCACATGGGATTGGGGGTAGTGTGCTGACGTGGATTGAGAACTGGTTGTCAGACAGGAAGCAAAGAGTAGGAGTAAACGGGTACTTTTCAGAATGGCAGGCAGTGACCAGTGGAGTGCCGCAAGGTTCTGTGCTGGGGCCCCAGCTGTTTACATTGTACATTAATGATTTAGACGAGGGGATTAAATGCAGTATCTCCAAATTTGCGGATGATACTAAGTTGGGTGGCAGTGTGAGCTGCGAGGAGGATGCTATTAGGCTGCAGAGTGACTTGGATAGGTTAGGTGAGTGGGCAAATGCATGGCAGATGAAGTATAATGTGGATAAATGTGAGGTTATCCACTTTGGTGGTAAAAACAGAGAGACAGACTATTATCTGAATGGTGACAGATTAGGAAAAGGGAAGGTGCAACGAGACCTGGGTGTCATGGTACATCAGTCATTGAAGGTTGGCATGCAGGTACAGCAGGCGGTTAAGAAAGCAAATGGCATGTTGGCCTTCATAGCGAGGGGATTTGAATACAGGGGCAGGGAGGTGTTGCTACAGTTGTACAGGGCCTTGGTGAGGCCACACCTGGAGTATTGTGTACAGTTTTGGTCTCCTAACTTGAGGAAGGACATTCTTGCTATTGAGGGAGTGCAGCGAAGGTTCACCAGACTGATTCCCGGGATGGCGGGACTAACCTATCAAGAAAGATTGGATCAATTGGGCTTGTATTCACTGGAGTTCAGAAGAATGAGAGGGGACCTCATAGAAACGTTTAAAATTCTGACGGGTTTAGACAGGTTAGATGCAGAAAGAATGTTCCCAATGTTGGGGAAGTCCAGAACCAGGGGTCACAGTCTGAGGATAAGGGGTAAGCCATTTAGGACCGAGATGAGGAGAAACGTCTTCACCCAGAGAGTGGTGAACCTGTGGAATTCTCTACCACAGAAAGTAGTTGAGGCCAATTCACTAAATATATTCAAAAGGGAGTTAGATGAAGTCCTTACTACTCGGGGGATCAAGGGTTATGGCGAGAAAGCAGGAAGGGGGTACTGAAGTTTCATGTTCAGCCATGAACTCATTGAATGGCGGTGCAGGCTAGAAGGGCTGAATGGCCTGCTCCTGCACCTATTTTCTATGTTTCTATGTACTTCCACTCTTAATGAGTCCTTAGGTGGCTGAACAGTCCAATACGAGAACCACAGTCTGTCACAAGTGGGACTGGTTTGCCGCACGCTCCTTCCACTGCCTGCGCCTGGTTTCTGCATGCTCTCGGCGACAAGACTCGATTTGCTCTGCCTCCACTTAGGGCGGTCTTTGGCCAGGGACTACCAGGTGTCGGTGGGGATGTTGCACTTTATCAATGAAGCTTTGAGGGTGTCCTTGAAACGTTTCCTCTGCCCACCTTTGGCTCATTTGCCGTGAAGGAGTTCCGAGTAGAGCGCTTGCTTTGGGAGTCTCGTGTAAGGCATGTGAAGAACGTAGCCTGTCGAGTGGAGCTGGTCAAGTGTGGTCAGTGCTTCGATGCTGGCCTGGTTGAGGACACTAATATTGGTGCGTCACTGTTGTAGGAAATGTGGCAGCCAATGTGATAATGAGCGGCTAATCTTTTTAGTGATGTTGGCTGAAGAATAAATATTGAGGGAAGTCCCCTGCTCTTCAAATATTGCCATGCAATCTTTTTACATCCACCTGCGAAGTCTTTGTTAATGTCTTATCCAAAAATAAAATTAAGAAAATGCGACACACACAGAAAGGGCAAGACATAAACAAAAATTAATTCCTTTATTATTTGAAAGAATTGGAAGGCAATCAGAGCCGAGGAAATGGCAGTACAAGCGAACAGTGTGCATCATTCTTGGTGACATCTTGCATCTATAATATATATTACAGCACTCAACGGTGAAAGAATAAAATAAAATTAAAAACAAGGTTCTCGGACAGATGCAAAAACTCGGAAGATGATTAATCCCACACTCCCAATTACAATGATCGAGCATCACACACAAAAGCAAGTCGAGAGTGGGAAAAACAGTCAAAACTACCGGGAGACGATTTTCTTTGCAAGGAATAAAGTAAAATACAACTATAAACAATTTGTTCAAGGTACATTATATAATAGAATTTATTTGTGGGGGGTGGGGTGGGAGAAGAGAAGAAATCGCTTGGTTTCCATTTTATTGTGCTGACTTTAGTACAAGTAGTTGGTTTATAGGAATATAAGCAGACTAAAATAAAATGGGGAGCAAAGATTCACGCCAAAATAAAACCATCCAACGTTACCTTCCTTCAAGCCCATTTTTTGCCACGAACCTCAAGTTGCGAGTAGCTTCTAGCCTACAGTCTACTCCCGATAGTCCCAATTATCCAATAACTTGAATGAATGAAGCTATGTAAATATTGGTGGGATGGGGGGGGGTAAGAGACCAAAACTGAGGCATATAAATATAAAAGCAATAAATCCAAACGGGATTCAGGAGAGACAGACTTATGCAAAGGATGGTTAGAATGTGGAACTCGCTACCACGAGCAACGTTCTCACGCGGCCAGCTCACCATCTTTCCAATGATATAACCGCGCATGTGCGAAAATTTTGAATGAGTCGCACACCCAAAATAAATTAGCGGGGCCTTGGACAATGAGGTAGCTGAGGCGAATAGCACTGGTGCAGTTAAGGGGAAAGCTAGAGTACAGGAGGGAGAAAGGGATAGATGGACAGGGCGAGGTGAAGCGTGGGAGGGGGCTTGTGTGGAGCATAGATGGGCCGAATGGCCTCTTTCTGTGCTGCGAATTCTACAGTAAATAAAACAGCAAAGTGGAAATTTAGTGCCAAAAAACATAACTTGGAATAAAGTGACTTTGAATTGGGAGGAGCAGACTGCATGTCAGGGTCTGAAGGTAATCCAGCCAATAATGCTCATGGGCACTCATACACCACAGAACTAGACTCCACCTTCACCAGGGAGTTGGATTTATATAGCAATTCCAGGGGAGGGGAGGTGAAGAACCCCCAAATACTGACGTGCTGGCAACCCCTGGACAGGCTGCCAATCAGTCTCGGGTGTGGGGGGGAAACAGAAGAACCGCGATGTTATGAGTGGAGTCTTCATGAACACGTACCTTTTGAACGCATGGTGCTGGGGGCGGCTTACTGAACATCTAGTGGCCCGAGTGATGTTCCCACGAGACTCGAGAAGGCAAAAATTGTTTCATAAACACATTCATAACCAGAATAAATGTTCCCATTTTTAGTTTATACGGGGGGGGGGGGGGGGGGGGGGAAAGAGAAAGAATGGTTGGTATAAAACCCCACTATAATTAAAATACTTCCAAGTAGATCTGCGAGTGCCTTGCTCAGACAAACAAGTGTTTTAGGCTTGTAGGCTGCTGGGGAGTCTATGAGCCAAGGGGTCAGTGTACAATATGAACAAGACCGATTGTGGCACCCAGTGCATCAACTTGCAACATCGGGGAAGGGAAAACATTACAAATGCAGAAAGTCTAAATGGCCAATAATTACAATTATTTTCTTTTAAAAGTTTCAAAGACAATAACCGCCCCCTGATCTACTCCACAGGCAGCCCCCGCCAGTTGAGGTTGGAACTCTCTTCATTTATTCTGTAGTACACAGTTGCTCTTCAGGATTGTTTTTTTGTTAAGTCTTACACTGATTTGGTGTAGAATTCAGCACTAAAACTTATACAATACGATTAACTTAGATTTAAAAAAAAATTAATAAACCATCACACATCCCAAGTCTCAGGCGCCTCTCAGCTAGTCCTAATTCGAATGCTCATCACTATGCAACCACAGGTTGATCTGGGTGCAGGGGGGAGGAGAGAAGGCGAGAGAGCCCGACCGGTCTTGTTACGAGTTATATTAGCCAGAGGGAAATTCAGGACAAGAAGCAACAGTCCTCAAGTCTTGCAGGCTCCCTGTGGACCTTCTAAAGGCCAAGGTTATGGGTTGTCTTCGCTCAGTAACCGCACCCTTTGCTGTGAACTTGCAGTCCATGCTCACAAGTGACATGCAAAGTCTGGGGAAAGAACGCAGAACCCCAAAAAGGACATGATCCTAACATCTGCAAGGCATGGGGTGGGGTAGAAAAGAGAATGGGACCGTTTCAGTAAACATCTGGTGGGATGCGAGCGTGTAAAATGGTGGATAATGGGGCTGTGGGTTTTGCTGGTCTTGAAGCTTTCGTCTCGAGGGAGCAGGATCCCGTAACTCACCATTTGCGTAAGGCGTGTTGGGCATGTGTTTGGGGGATGGGGTTTGAAGGCAGGGGGAGGTGCATTGTTTATTTTGTGGTCTCGAGAACTGCAACTTGTCGGATCACCACCGGCTCGTCCTGCCACAAAACTGGAACAGGAACAAAAAGTGAGTGCAACAAGTGAAATGGTGCAAACCAGCACCAAGGCAGACATAATTAAATCAACACTGCGTGTGCAGCGCGGGGTGAAGTCAGCATGTGCACGCCTACAGGAAAACTATTTGGAACCCGTTAAAGGGGAGCTGCCCGGATGGTTCAGTTGGTTAAAGGCAATGTAACTGAGCCACATAGATCCGGAGCGTCCCACACTGTGAATCCAGCCCATAATATGCTCACTGTATTGTGAACCCAGCCCATAATATGCTCACTGTATCGTGAACCCAGCCCATGATATGCTCTCCACTGTGATCCAGCCCATAATATGCTCACTATCGTGAATCCAGTCCATATGCTCTTTCCACTCTGAATCCAGCCCATAATATGCTCCCGGCATCGTGAATCCAGCCCCTAATATGCTCTCCACTGTGATCCAGCCCATAATATGCTCACAATCGTGAAGCCATTCCATATGTTCACTCTGCCGTGAATCCAGCCCATATGCTCCCCTGCACCGTGTAACTATCCCATAATAGGCTCAGCACCATGAAACCAGCCCGTAATAGGCTCAGCACTGTGAAACCAGCCCGTAATTTGCTCTCATCTGCTTTAATCATTTTTTTGAACCAGTCAGGCTGTTACATCGAAGCCTTGGGGTGTTTAGATGATGTTTTCTGAACATAAAAGTTGCTTTGAGGTAACCTTTGCCACTGTCATCATCAATGTATTGGTGCTCGGTCTCTGCCAACTCTCTCATCAGGTTGCCGGCCGGCGAGCCAGTGCAAGTAAAACACCGCACACTATGGGTGAATTCCAGGCCCCCGTTCCAGCACCTCCTACAACAGCAGTCAAGATTGGGAATAGGCGAAGGCCAGGCTAATAAAACCCACAACAACAGGCACAAAACCCATGCCCTCCCCGCACGCTGCAGCAGGGCAGGGCACTGGTACTCATCACTGTGCAGATACTGAGCAAATCAGTGCCACGTTCACACACACACACACACACACACACACACGACACCCAGGCAAGGTTACAAAGGCCACAGCATTTCTCGTTCCTGTCTAGCGCGCACACTGAATGTGTTCAAAAGAAACGAATCCCTGCTTATTCTCCACTCTGGCGCCTTCGGGTAACCCTGCAAGGGGTTGTGAATTTTCTTTCAACTTGAATCCCAGACGATTCTCCCTTCCCCAGCCCCGGAAACACTTGCGGCCAACAGGAGCCTCTCTGTCCACTGCTGTTCCGCCAGAGTTCAGCTGGCTGAGCACATTGCGTGATTTGAACCTTCGACCACATCACAGCTGCGCCAGAGCAGACCGTGACACTGTGACCGTCCGCACTTCTAACACTGCGACGGAGAGGGGTGGGGGGGGCCCGGGATGGGAAAACGCTCCTTTTCAGGGACGGTTACAGCGGAGGTGCTGTTTCCGTGATTAACAGCTTGCTAGAGCTGCCAAATCGTGAGTGTAGCGGGATTGGGGCGGTGGGGGGGGGGGAAGCGAGACAAAAACGGCAAACGTATTAAACAACACACTAGAGCGGAGAGATTATGAGAATGCAAGAAATTAGTGCCACTTTTCATTGAAGCGAGAGGCTGAAAGGCAGGGAGAGAGTGACAGAGAAAGACCACTGTCCACAGTAGATGCCCATTGAACAGAGGGGGGGGGGGGGGGGGGAAATATCTCGAATGTAGACCATACTCATTGGCGCAGTGCTCCCAGGCGCGTCAGGTGAAATCTTGGCACGGCAGCATCGAGCACAATAACACGGAAACCAGCACATCCCGCTTGGAGAGACTCGTGCTGTCGCTGCTCTTAAAGCAGAGGCTGTTGAAAGTAGCTAGCGTGTTGCTGGGGGATGTGCTGGGCTTGGGAGACCATGGGGTAGGCTGTGGCCGGAGGCCCACTGATGGTAGTGTTTTGATAGGCCGACATGTCGTTACTCAGTCCGACTTGCGCCGTGTAGGGAGCGGCTGGTCCAGTCGGTGCCTGGAGGCTTGTGGCTTGGTTCATGTACGTTGCTGGCGGTCCAGAGCTGTTAACAGATTAAAACAGCAAAAAAACAATATCAAGGTTTGCTTCCCCAATTCATTATTTCAAGAAGATTTGCATCAGACTCCTCTTTTCCAAAAGGCGGACACCACAAGTCCCGGCCAGAATGGAGATGATTGGCTAACTGTCCCGCTGACCACACCGTCGATTTCAAAATTATCATCCTTGTTTTCAAATCACTCCATGGCCTCGTCCCTCCCCATTTCTGTAATCTCATCCAAGCTCTACAACCACACCCAGAGATGTCTGCGCTCCTCTAATTCTGCCCTCGAGCATCCCTGGTTATAATCGCTCAACCATTGGTGACCATGCCTTCTGTTGCCTGGGCCCCAAGCTCTGGAACTCCCTCCCGAAACCTCTCCGCCTCTCTACCTCTCTTTCCTCCTTTAAGATGCTCCTTAAAACCTACTTCTTTGACCAAGCACCTGCTGTAATTTATTTTTTTGTGGCTCGGTGTCAAATTTATTTGTTTTGTTTTAGATCACGCCTGTGAAGCGCCTGGGGACGTTTTACTATGTTAAAGGCGCTATATAAATGCAAGTTGTTGTTGTCTTATCACGCACGGAGACCGCACTGCTGTCAGTGACTGGGACTGATTTTACGCACATCATTTGCATTATGTAACTATCCACCACTCACTGCACTGTGCCGGAAAAATAGATTGACTTGCACCTTCAGAAGGCATTCGAGGCCATTAAAGAGTGAGGCCATCATGGAATTAGTGGCAAATTAGTTAGCTACACTGAAGACCGGCTTAATGCAGGAACATAAGAATTAGGAGCAGGAGTAGGCCATTCGCCCCCTCAAGCCTGCTCCGCCATTCAATAAGATCATGGCTGATCTTCTACCTCAACTCCACTTCCCTGCCCGTTTCCCATCCCTCAATTCCCTTAATATCCAAAAATCTATCGATCTCAGCCTTGAATTATACTCAAAGACTGAGCCTTCACAGCCCTCTGGGGTAGAGAATTCCAAAGATTCACCACCCTCTGAGTGAGTAAATTTCTCCTCATCTCAGTCCTAAATGACCCCTTATTCTGAGACTGTGACCCCTGGTTCTAGACTCCCTAGCCAGAGGAAACATCCTCCCTGCATCTACCCTGACAAGCCCTGTAAAATTTTGTATATTTCAATGAGATCACCTCTCATTCTTCTAAACTCTATAGAATACTTGCCTAGTCTACTCAATCTCTCCTCCTCTTGAGAAAGCAACTCCCATCAATGGATGCAAGTACCCACAGGGTTGGAGGGTGTGGCACGGATTAGCACAGTTCTGCTGGGTCCCGTTCCCAGTCTGATTCCATTTACATTCCTAAACCGGCATGAGGGCACTGCGGTTGAAATAACAGGTCTCCCTCTGTTCATCCACATCTTTCTATTGACTGTACACTCCCCCGTTCATACAATCGTGCAGCACAGAGGAGGCCATTCGGCCCATGCCAGCTCTTTGAGTGATTCAATTAATCCCACACCCTCACACTTTCCCCATATTTTTCCTTTTCAGTTACTTTTCACAATTGCCTTTTGACTGTCGCTATTGAATCTGCTTCCGCCACCCTTTCAGGCAGTGCGTTCCAGATCACCATAACTCGCTGTATTCAAAATAAAGTCTCCTCTCTCCTCTGGGTCATTTGCCAATTAGTCTAAATCAGTGTCCTCTGGTTACTGACCCGCCTGCCAGTGGAAACAGTTATTTACTCCATCAAAACCCCTCATTCCTCGTTTCCCACCCGCCCTCAACATGTATTAACTCACACATTAAATTGCATCTGCCACCTGTGTGCCCAGGCCACTAACCTGTCTTCCTGAACTCTTGCGAGAGTTCTTAATGCAAATTATACCCAGACTGTTGGGACAAATAGCTTATTGTATTCTGTACTTCGCTTCCCCCAGACATTTTCACCATCACACATTTGATGAATTGGACAGATACAGTTCAATAAGAATCTCAGTTGTAAATGGGAACATGCTACTGGGGAGGAGATGGGGGGGGGGGGGGGGGGGGAAGGGATCGTTATCTAGATCAGAATAGGACAGAGTTACAAGAGAGTGGCGAGAGAGTAGTCAGTATATGTTCAATTTTCTTTGCTCCTCCCCATTTCAAAATAAGGTATTCGTTGCGTCTCCTCGGAGTACCAGAAGACAATGTGCTTCCATGCCCCTGTCACTTTGCAGCCAGCTCCTCAGAAGTGAGACCCCCCCACCCACGGTCAGCTTCTCATCTTGCTTTCTCCCCAAGGTGAAAGGTCGGGACAGCACCCGGCCTCCACACGACCGCGGTGCCGAGACCAGGACCTCACCGCGTGGAGGGATCAGAGACTCAACTACAGCGGACGGAGTGCTATCTTCCAGGCGAGGCGTTGAACCCAGGCCCTCCCTCCGAAGCAGGCTTCGGGGGGGGGGGGGGGGGGGGGCTGGGTTCAGCGCCTCGCCCGGAAAATGGCACCTCAGACAGTGCAGCACTCCCCTCAGCACTGCACTGGGAGTTGTCAGATTGGATTATGCGCTCAGGTCTCTGGAGCGGGACTCGAGCCCACAAGCTTCTGACTCAGAGGCGAGAGGGTGCTCCCCACGGAGCCACAGAAAGGGACGATCAGCTGGGAGTCTCAATTAGGATCGCCATCTACTGGATGGATGTCACGCGAGCACAGAATGGGGCTTGCCCGTCAAACTACTGTGGTCAGGCACGGTAAATCCGCTGGCATTGTGTGACCATAGCCCCAGCGTGTACTTGCTTTGTATATACTTGCTTTGGAGGCAGTTCAGAGAAGGTTCACTAGGTTGATTCTGGGGATGAGGGGGTTGACCTATGAGGATAGATTGAGTATGTTGGGCCTCTACTCATTGGAATTCAGAAGAATGAGAGGTGATCTTATAGAAACGTATAAGATTACGAGGGGGCTTGACAAGGTGAATGCAGAGAGGATGTTTCTGCTGATGGGGGAGACTAAAACTAGGGGGCATGATCTTAGAATAAGGGGCCGCACATTTAAAACTGAGATGAGGAGAAATTTCTTCTCTCTGAGGGTTGTAAATCTGTGGAATTCGCTGCTTCAGAGAGCTGTGGAAGCTGGGACATTGAATAAATTTAAGACAGAAATAGACCGTTTCAGGCAGGGAAGTGGACCCGAGTCCATGATCGGATCAGCCATGATCGTATTAAATGGCGGAGCAGGCTCGAGGGGCCGTATGGCCTACTCCTGCTCCTATTACTTATGTTCTATGGATGTCACGCGAGCACAGAATGGGGCTCGCCTGTCAGACCACTGCGGTAAATCTGCCGGCATTGTGTGACCATAGCCCGAGAGTAAGTGAGCGCCTTCGGGGAAGGTGAAAGAAACAGCTCACATGAACTGCACACACGTTACGTCTATCCTCAGAGACCACTGTACCTCAGGTAGGGCGTCTGACTGCTCTGGCTTGCAGCGGTCGGTGGCAGAGACCTCAGTGCTCCAATCTGATCGGGTCCTAAGCTGTAGCCCTGGCTTGCAGCCACCTGGGAGATGCCCGCTGGCATGTAAGTCCCACTCTGGGACTGCCCTGGATACACCTGGGGAGAACACAAAGGCAGCACCTTAGGAATTTTTGCAGAAGAAAGTACCACCTCAGGACAGACTTATTGGGAATATAGAAGCACATGGTGTTAAAGGGATGGCGGTAACTTGGGCACACAAGAACATTAGCAGCAGTAGTAGACCATTCGGCCCCTCGAGCTTACTCCGCCATTCAATATCATGGCTGATCTTCTACCTTAATTCTACTTTGCTGCACTATCCCCATATCCCTTGAATCCTTTAATATCCAAAGATCTATTGATCTCTACAGTCCTCTGGGGTAGAGAATTCCAAAGATTCACCACCCTGAGTGAATAAGTTTCTCCTCATCTCAGTCCTAAATGGCCAACCCCTTATTCTGAGACTGTGACCCCTGATTCTAGACTCCCCAGTCAGAGGAAACATCCTCCCTGCATCTACCCTGTCAATGTTTCTATGGGGATCAAGGGGTATGGAGAGAAAGCAGGAAAGGGGTACTGAAGGAATGATCAGCCATGATCTTACCGAATGGCGGTGCAGGCTCGATGGCCGAATGGCCTGCTCATGCACCTATTTTCTATGTTTCTATGTCAAGCCCTGTAAGAATTTTGTATGTAGAAAAATGGCTAATGGATAGGAAGCAGAGAGCTTTGGTGGAAGGATGTGTTTCTGACTGGAGAGAAAAGTGTACAGTGGGGTCCTTCAGGGGTCAGTATTGGGATCATGGCTTATCTTGTTATATATAAATGACCTGGACTTGAGTATTGGGAGTACAATTTCAAAGTTTGTGGATGATACAAAGCTTAGCAACATAATAAATAGTGAGCATGATAGTAACAGACTTCAGGTGGCCATCGACAGACTGATGAAATGGGCAGATGCAATTTAATACGGAGGAGCGTGAAGTGATGTAGTTTGGGAGAAACAGCCTGGAGAGGCACACATGTACCATCATCTAAAATGGTACCACTTTGAGGAGGGGTGCAAGAGCAGAGGAACCCGGTGATGCATACTCACAAATCTGTATGAGGGTGGCAGGGCAAGTTGAGAAGGCGGTTAAGAAAACGTATGGGATACTTGGCTTTCTAAATGGGGGCATTGAATACAAAAGCAAGGAAGGCATGCTAAACCTGGTGCGGTGCCCAGAATTGTACACAATACTCCAGCTGAGGCCTAACCAGAGATTTATAAAGGTTTCGCAAGCAGGGAGAAGCGGTTTCCACTTGGCAGAAGGGTCGGTAATCCGAGGACACAGATTTAAGGTCATTCGTAAAAAAGCCAGGGGGGTTGGGGGGAGGAGATGAGGAGAATATCATTTACGCAGTGAGTTATTGTGATTTATTGGAAACAGATTAAACAGTAAATTTCAAATGGGAATTGGACAAATACTATTGGGAAAGAGCAGAGGGGGGGGGGGGAAGCTAATTGGGCAGCTCTTTCAAAGAGCCGGCAGCAGGCTCGATGGACCGAGTGGCCTCCTTCTGTGCTGTACGATTCTATGTCTAACGCACTTGGCCCTGTCTATCAGTGTGAACAATGCCATTTTTCTGACTATGCAACACCCACACTGGACTTCAAAGATGGAAAACTGTTCGAAGCTCTGTACTGCAGCTGACGGCGTTGCCCACGTCATTATAGGCAGTCCCTCGAAATCAAGACTTGCTTCTAGTCAAAGTGAGTTCTTCAAGCCAGCAACACCACATCCAGAGAACAATTTTTTTTAAAAAGGGGGAAAAAAAAATTAGACCAATAAAATGATATTAAAACACCTTCTTCGTCTGATAAAGTTGCTCCAAAGCACACATCACCCAGTCAAGTATGCAAGGCAGCCTGGGCTTCAGCAGTCACGTCAGGAGGTGCCATTTTTCTTCTCTCCAATCTCCTTGCTGCCCCACCCTAATCTAAAATGGAACGCTTCACATCACAGATCCACAAGCACTCCCCATCTTGTAACCCCCGCTGAAGAGTCATAAGGTGGGAGCCCTGCGCGGACTCGTGACCCAATCGCGGTCAAGCGATACAGGCAGCCAGGGATTCGAAGGTGCAGATCACAACTGAACACGCAAACTGTTCAGAGAGTTATGCGCCACAAACCCCCGACCCCCAATCAGTCGCAAGGGGTCGCACAATTGGCCACAGCCACAACTTGCGTTTTGTGGCTTTGAAAATTGTGGCCAATTGGAGCTCCAATATGGTTGACCACGACTTCTCAAAACCGAAGTCTGCATCCCAGAGTACTTAAAGAAGTGGCCCTAGAAATAGTGGATGCATTGGTGATCATTTTCCAACAGTCTATCGACTCTGGATCGGTTCCCATGGACTGGAAGGTAGCTAATGTAACACAACTTTGTAAGAAAGGAGGGAGAGAGAAAACGGGTAATTAAAGACTAGTTAGCCTGACATCAGTAGTGGGGAAAATGTTGGACTCAATTATTAAAGATGAAATAGCAGCACATTTGGAAAGCAGTGACAGGATTGGTCCAAGTCAGCATGGATTTATGAAAGGGAAATCATGCTCGACAAATCTTCTGGAATTTTTTGAGGATGTAACTGGTAGAGTGGACAAGGGAGAACCAGTAGATGTGGTGTATTTGGACTTTCAAAAGGCTTTTGACAAGGTCCCACACAAGAGATTGGTGTGCAAAATTAAAGCACATGGTATTGGGGGTAATGTACTGACGTGGATAGAGAACTGGTTGGCAGACAGGAAGCAGAGTCGAGATAAACATGTCTTTTTCAGAATGGCAGACAGTGACTAGTGGGGTGCCGCAGGGATCAGTGCTGGGACCCCAGCTATTTACAATATACATCAATGATTTGGATGAAGGAATTGAGTGTAATATCTCCAAGTTTGAAGATGACACTAAGCTGGATGGCGGTGTGAGCTGTGAGGAGGATGCTAAGAGGCTGCAGGGTGACTTGGACAGGTTAGGTGAGTGGGCAAACGTGTGGCAGATGCAGTATAATGTGGATAAATCTGAGGTGATCCACTTTGGGGGCAAAAACGCAAAGACAGAATACCTGAATGGCGGCAGATTAGGAAAAGGGCAGGTGCAACGAGACCTGGGTGTCATGGTACAGCAGTCATTGAAAGTTGGCATGCAGGTACAGCAGGCAGTGAAGGCGGCACATGGTATGTTGGCTTTACTAGCTAGGTGATTCGAGTATAGGAGCAGGGAGGTCTTACTGCAGTTGTACAGGGCCTTGTTGAGGCCTCACCTGGAATATTGTGTTCAGTTTTGGTCTCCTAATCTGAGGAAGGATGTTCTTGCTATTGAGGGAGTGCAGCGAAGGTTCACCAGACTGATTCCCGGGATGGCAGGACTGACAGATGAGGAGAGACTGGATCAACTGGGCCTGTATTCATTGGAGTTTAGAAGGATGAGGGGGGATCTCATAGAAACATATAAAATTCTGATGGGATTGGACAGGTTAGATGCAGGAAGAATGTTCCCGATGTTGGGGAAGTCCAGAACCAGGGGACACAGTCCAAGGATAAGGGGTAAGCCATTTAGGACCGAGATGAGGATAAACTTCTTCACTCAGAGAGTGGTGAACCTGTGGAATTCCCCACCGCAGAGTGTTGTTGATGCCAGTTCATTGGATATATTCAAGAGGGAGTTAGATATGGCCCTTACGGCTAAAGGGATCGAGATATGGAGAGAAAGCAGGAAAGGGGTACTGAGGTGAATGATCAGTCATGATCTTATTGAATGGTGGTGCAGGCTCGAAGGGCCGAATGGCCTACTGCTGCACCTATTTTCTATGTTTCTATGAAACAATTTCTCAAAGCTGACACGGTTAGAATATACTGTAAATCTTCTAAATTCCATTATGTATGTGTTATGGTTTAACCTACATTTCACAAGATCGATAAGATGAAGGCGGCTATTCTATGCTCAGAGATGCAAGAGTATAGGCCCAATCTACTCAATCTCTTCTCATAGGGCAACCCTCTCATCCTAGGAATCACTAGTGAATCTTTGTTGTACCGCCTCTAAGACATGCATATCCTTTCTCAGATAAGGAGACCGAAACTGTGCACAGTACTCCAGCTGAGATCTCACCAAAGCCCTGTACAATTGTAGTAAGACTTTTAATTACTCTTGCACATCCGTGTGGGGGCTAGTGTGCAACGGCCACCACACGTTAAAATTCCACGTACAGGCATCTTCCACCCTTCAGCATGTCGTTCAGGACCTGGAATATTAGGTCCTTCATTGAAACACCAGTGAACTCATCCCTATTTGGCATGGAAGCAAATCATCCTCAAAACGAGGGACAACATATGATGACACTGTAAATACGAAGACCGGTTTAACAATAGTTAAATCATCGGATCTGATAAATCCTGGTCACTAATGGCAAGCTTCCAGTGAGTTGAGAGCTGGACTGGGTTTTGAACCAGATGGAGCTAGTGCAGCACTTCACTTTTCCCAGGTGGATGAAATAGGCACCATGGATAGAAACATAGAAAATAGGTGCAGGAGCAGGCCATTTGGCTCTTCGAGCCTGCACCACCATTCAATATGATCATAGCTGATCATTTTTGCAACTTTAGTACCCCATTCCTGCTTTCTCTCCATACCCCTTGATCCCTTTAGCCGTAAGGGCCACATCTAACTCCCTTTTGACTATATCCAACGAACTGGCCTCAACAACTTTCTGTGGTAGAGAATTCCACAGGTTCACAATTCTCTGAGTGAAGACATTTCTCCTCATCTCGGTCCTAAATGGCTTACCCCTTATCCTTAGACTGTGACCCCTGGTTCTGGACTTCCCCAACATCGGGAACATTCTTCCTGCATCTAACCTGTCCAATCCCGTCAGAATTTTATATGTTTCTATGGGATCCCCTCTCATTCTTCTAAATTCCAGTGAATATAAGCCTAGTCGATGCAGTCTTTCTTCATATGACAGTCCCACCATCCCGGGAATCAGTCTGGTGAACCTTCGCTGCACTCCCTCAATAGCAAGAATGTCCTTCCTCAGATTAGGAGACCAAAACTGACACAATATTCAAGGTGTGGCCTCACCAAGGCCCTGTACAACTGCAGTAAGGCCTCTCTGCTCCTATACTTAAATCCTCTCGCTATGAAGGTCAACATACCTTAGGGATGTGGCGGGAGAGAAGGAGGGCGCAGGGACTCTGCACAGTGCTCCTCAAGTTACCGTCTTCAGACAGCTCCTGGCCCTCGAAAGCAACAGACGGACCACTGCCTCAAGGTACCACCCACTGACCACGAGATAAGTCGACCGCTGTCAACATACACGGCACATAACATTTTTACACGGTAATAAATTTCAACTTGTGCGCCCAATTTTGTGCTTAACTAAAGAGAAGAATGGCAGCGCTGGAGAATGGGTCATTTTTTGTACCCAATGTCCGAATTGGTCGAGCCCAACCCGAGGTGGTTGCAGAGTGACGCCTCCCCCAAATCTTTCCCCAACTGTGTGCCTTGCCCCCAATCTCAGCAAAGAAGTCCCTATTGCACCAACGCCACATTTCCCCCACTTGCTCTCTCCAGTGAATAAGGGCCGCCGAGTTTTATCGCCACGTTGCGGAACTAACCTGTACGGGGACAGAGGCCGGCTGTTGTGCATAGAAAGCCTGAGGCTGGGACTGGGTCGGAGGTTTGGAGTACATGGAAGAGTACATAGGCACGTCGTTCATCAATTTGTTGTAAAGCTCCAGGGCTTCCAACACCTTCACGTTCAACTCCGACAACTCCGAGTGCTTCCTGAATAAGAGAATGATGGGGAAGGTCATTCCAGAGAGCAGTCACTATGCACACTTATTTCCCAAGTCATGCGTGCCATTTATAGATGCGTAGATTTAACTCAATCGCATTTGAAAATATGTTTTTAGTACCCTTTGTCAAACAACTATACAGGTGTTTCTGGACGGGATACAAAAATCAGGGTTGAACCCATGAACCCAATGTGCTCATCCACCGTACACCGTTTTCAAACCAATTTTGAGAAAGCACAAGGTGAAGTTTAGCGATTAGAATTTCTACCCTATAGAGTTAAAACAATGCAAATATATGGCTCAAAAAAACTCTCAAACTAGCCTCATTCAATTCTACACATTTCCACCATCTCCGCTCCCGAATCTCTCAATAAAAGAAAAAGACTTGCATTTATATAGCGCCTTTCATGGCCACCGGACATCTCAAAGTGCTTTACAGCCAATTAAATAATTTTGGCGTGTAGTCACTGTTCTATTGTGGGAAACGCGACAGCCAATTTGCGCACAGCAAGCTCCCACAAACAGCAATGTGATAATGACCAGATAATCGGTGCGATTGAGGGATAAGTATGAGCCAGGACACCAGGGATAACCCCCCTGCTGCTCTTTGAAATAGTGCCACCTGAGAGAGCAGACGGGGCCTCGGTTTAACTTCTTCAACCGAAAGACGGCACCTGCGACAGTGAGGCACTTCCTCAGCACTGCACTGAGAGGGTCAGCCTCGATTTTTGTACTCGGGTCTCTGGAATGACTAAACTACGCTAGTGTCAGGTACAAAACACGCAATGGATCAACACACCACACATTCATCAGGAGGAAAAATGGCAAGCGTGACACATTTCTATCAAGTTCACGATGCTCCAATACTTGATGTGCAAGAACAAAAGAGGATTGAGCTCTTGATACTTCAGCCGGTGAGTATTTTGCTCAGAGTGGAGTCCACGATTTTAAAATTCTCATCCTTATTTTCAAATCCAGCCATGGCCTGGTTCCTCTCTATCTCTGTAACCTTCTCCAGTTTACAATCCGCCCCCCCCCCCCCCACAAGAATATCTGCACTCCACCTGGTTCGAGCCCCTCGCGCATCCCCGATTTTAGAAACATAGAAAATAGGTGCAGGAGTAGGCCATTCGGCCCTTTGAGCCTGCACCACCATTCAATATGATCATGGCTGATCATGCAACTTCAGTACCCCATTCCTGCTTTCTCTCCATACCCCCTGAGCCGTAAGGGCCACATCTAACTCCCTTTTGAATATATCTCACGAACTGGCCTCAACAACTTTCTGTGGTAGAGAATTCCACAGGTTCACAACTCTCTGAGTGAAGAAGTTTCTCCTCATCTCGGTCCTAAATGGCTCACCCCTTATCCTTAGACTGTGGCCCCTGGTTCTGGACTTTCCCCAACATTGGGAACATTCTTCCTGCATCTAACCTGTCCAATCCAGTCAGAACTTTATATGTTTCTATGAGATCCCCTCCCATTCTTCTAAATTCCAGTGAATGTAAGCCTAGTCGATCCAGTCTTTCTTCATATGTCAGTCCTGCCATCCCGGGAATCAGTCTGGTGAACTTTTGCTGCACTCCCTCAATAGCAAGTATGTCCTGTCTGGCGTAAAAATAAAAAAGGGAAGGTGGCTCAACCGTGGCTATCTAGGGAAATCAGGGATAGTATTAAAGCCAAGGAAGTGGCATACAAATTGGCCAGAAATAGCAGCGAACCTGGGGACTAGGAGAAATTTAGAACTCAGCAGAGGAGGACAAAGGGTTTGATTAGGGCAGGGAAAATGGAGTACGAGAAGAAGCTTGCAGGGAACATTAAGGCGGATTGCAAAAGTTTCGATAGGTATGTAAAGAGAAAAAGGTTAGTAAAGACAAACGTAGGTCCCCTGCAGTCAGAATCAGGGGAAGTCATAACGGGGAACAAAGAAATGGCAGACCAATTGAACAAGTACTTTGGTTCGGTATTCACTAAGGAGGATACAAACAACCTCCCGGATATAAAAGGGGTCAGAGGGTCAATTAAGGAGGGGGAACTGAGGGAAATCTTTATTAGTCGGGAAATTGTGTTGGGGAAATTGATGGAATTGAAGGCCGATAAATCCCCAGGGCCTGATGGACTGCATCTCAGAGTACTTAAGGAGGTGGCCTTGGAAATAGCGGATGCATTGACAGTCATTTTCCAACATTCCATTGACTCTGGATCAGTTCCTATCGAGTGGAGGGTAGCCAATGTAACCCCACTTTTTAAAAAAGGAGGGAGAGATAAAACAGGGAATTATAGACCGGTCAGCCTGACCTCAGTAGTGGGTAAAATGATGGAATCAATTATTAAGGATGTCATAGCAGTGCATCTGGAAAATGGTGACATGATAGGTCCAAGTCAGCATGGATTTGTGAAAGGGAAATCATGCTTGACAAATCTTCTGGAATTTTTTGAGGATGTTTCCAGTAAAGTGGACAAAGGAGAACCAGTTGATGTGGTATATTTGGACTTTCAGAAGGCTTTCGACAAGGTCCTACACAAGAGATTAATGTGCAAAGTTAAAGCACATGGGATTGGGGGTAGTGTGCTGACGTGGATTGAGAACTGGTTGTCAGACAGGAAGCAAAGAGTAGGAGTAAACAGGTACTTTTCAGAATGGCAGGCAGTGACTAGTGGGGTGCCGCAAGGTTCTGTGCTGGGGCCCCAGCTGTTTACATTGTACATTAATGATTTAGACGAGGGGATTAAATGCAGTATCTCCAAATTTGCGGATGACACTAAGTTGGGTGGCAGTGTGAGCTGCGAGGAGGATGCTATTAGGCTGCAGAGTGACTTGGATAGGTTAGGTGAGTGGGCAAATGCATGGCAGATGAAGTATAATGTGGATAAATGTGAGGTTATCCACTTTGGTGGTAAAAACAGAGAGACAGACCATTATCTGAATGGTGACAGATTAGGAAAAGGGAAGGTGCAACGAGACCTGGGTGTCATGGTACATCAGTCATTGAAGGTTAGCATGCAGGTACAGCAGGCGGTTAAGAAAGCAAATGGCATGTTGGCCTTCATAGCGAGGGGATTTGAATACAGGGGCAGGGAGGTGTTGCTACAGTTGTACAGGGCCTTGGTGAGGCCACACCTGGAGTATTGTGTACAGTTTTGGTCTCCTAACTTGAGGAAGGACATTCTTGCTATTGAGGGAGTGCAGCGAAGATTCACCAGACTGATTCCCGGGATGGCGGGACTGACCTATCAAGAAAGACTGGATCAACTGGGCTTGTATTCACTGGAGTTCAGAAGAATGAGAGGGGATCTCATGGAAACGTTTAAAATTCTGACGGGTTTAGACAGGTTAGATGCAGGAAGAATGTTCCCAATGTTGGGGAAGTCCAGAACCAGGGGTCACAGTCTGAGGATAAGGGGTAAGCCATTTAGGACCGAGATGAGGAGAAACATCTTCACCCAGAGAGTGGTGAACCTGTGGAATTCTCTACCACAGAAAGTAGTTGAGGCCAATTCATTAAATATATTCAAAAGGGAGTTAGATGAAGTCCTTACTACTCAGGGGATCAAGGGTTATGGCGAGAAAGCAGGAAGGGGGTACTGGAGTTTCATGTTCAGCCATGAACTCATTGAATGGCGGTGCAGGCTAGAAGGGCCAAATGGCCTGCTCCTGCACCTATTTTCTATGTTTCTATGTCCTTCCTCAGATTAAGAGACCAAAACTGTACACAATATTCAAGGTGAGGCCTCACCAAGGCCCTGTACAACTGCAGTAAGACCTCCCTGCTCCTATGTTCAAATCCTCTCGCTATGAAGGCCGACACGCCATTTGCCTTCACTGCCTGCTGTACCTGCATTCCAACTTTCAATAACTGATGTACCATGACACCCAGGTCTCGTTGCACCTCCCCTTTTCCTAATCTGTCACCATTCAGATAATATTCTGCCTTCCTTTTAATCGCTTCACCATTGGTGACTGTGTCTTCAGCTGCCTAGGCCCCTCCTTTAAGACGCTACTTAAAACCTCTTTGGCCAAGCTTTTGGTCACCTGCTCTATTATCCCCTCATGTTCCTCGGTGTCAAATTCTGTTTGATAACGCTGCTATGAAGCACCTTGGGACATTTTATTACATTAAAGGCTCAGCATAAATACAAGTTGTGGCTGAAGGTCCCAGATTCAAGTTCAGTTCCAGCTAACCGATCCTCAGTGGGTCAGCAGTACAGGTATAACCGCTGCCCTTGGGCTCAGGAGACGAAAAGCCAAAGTTCCTGCGACTGATCTCGGTCTAGTCACCGGTGTGACATGAAGACTGGGTCAGCCTCGGCTGGGCTACACCCCACCACAAAACACTCTGGCACTTGTTGTCGGGGCTCTCAGAATTGCGACTGAATGAGGTACTAGAGGAGGACCAACAAGTGGGAGTGCATCTCACGGGGCAACAGTACTCTCAGGGGAGAAAGACTTGCATTTATATAGCGCCTTTCACAACCACCTGACGGCCCAAAGTACTTTCCAGCCAAATGAAGTGCTTTTTGAAGCGTAGACAGGGTTGAAATGTAGGAAATGCAACAGCCGATTTGCGCACAGAAAGCTCCCACAAGCAACAAGGTGATAATGACCAGATTATCTGTTTTTTTAAGTGATGTCGATTGAGGGATAAATATTGGCCCAGGACCCTGGGGATTTATCCCCTGCTCTTCTTTCAAATAGTACCACGGGATCTTTGACATCCACCTGAGAGAGCAGGCGGGGCTCTAGGTTTAACGTTTCATCTGAAAGACAGCATCTCCGACAGTGCGGCACTCGCTCAGCACTGCACTGGAGTGTCAGCCTAGATTTTCTGTGCTCAAGTCCCTGGAGTGGGACTTGAACCCACAATCTTCTGACTCTGAGGCGAGAGTGCTGCCCACTGAACCACTGCTGACACGATCAGTGATCGCAGGGGAGAAAAAAAATGCAATACGAGTTATATGGAGTCGCTTTATCCTGCATCCATTCCCTCTGACTAAGAGCTTGATACGGAGAACCCCAATGCAGAGGCAATTTTGCTCCAGCTGGCCATGAGCAGTCACTGTGGAGTGGCTCATCCTGCCCTGAAGAGGGCGATGTCTGTGGAAACGGCAGCACAGAATGGGAGACCAAAACCCCTTACGGAAAAACAACGTTTTTGTCTGTTACTTAGTTATATTATAATTTTTCAAAGCATGCAATAACCTGATGCCATGCATTGGTAACAATTGTTAATTTGCATTTGGGCAGTGCACAGATACAGAGAGATGGAGCAGTGACGTGCAACCGAGATAGGACGCAGCTTGAACCTCCATCTCTTCATGTTTCTGGCAAGTCTCTGCCAGGTATAGAGGCCATTGGGGCAACAGAGAGAAGGGAAGGAGTTAGAATTCAGAGCTAGAACAGCTTCAAAATACACAAATACAACAGAAAACAAATCAGGAAAATGAACTACTTGTCTGGTTTCCTACCTGTCTATCTCTTCAAGCTTTTCGTCAATAATTGGTCCCATTTGTTGGCAGATATCTGCGAATAAAGACAAAGCACAAAGAAAGATACAGGACAAATAGAAAAATGGGTCATTTTGTCAAACTGAGTGTAAAACAAGGTCAGCACGGCAGTTAATGTGCTTGCCTCACACTTGCAAAGCTAGAAAACATAGAAATTTACAGCGCAGAAAAAGGCCGCCATTTCGGCCCATCGTGTCCGCGCCGGCCGACAAAGAGCCGTACGGCCTTCGGTCAGCAGCCCTGAAGGTTACATATAAACCTATGAACAATGGCGGAAGGGTAAAGAGTATCCAGCCCAACCAGTCCGCCCCACACAAGACCAAAATATTCTAAACTCCACCCCAACCGGAGCCATGCGATCTCCTGGGAGAGGCAAAAACCAGATAAAAACCCAGGCCAATTGGTGGGGGGGAAAAAATCTGGGAAAATTCCTCTCCAACCCATCCAGGCGATCGAAACTAGTCCAGGAGATCACCTTGGATTTGATTCCCTGCAGTACTTACCATCGTATCTGCACCAGCCAACAAGAGGTTATCCAGTCTAATCCCACTTACCAGCTCTAAATCCGTAACTGCAAGTTAAGGCACTTTAAGCACCCATCTAACCAGCTCTTAAATGTGGTGAGGGTTTCTGCATCCACCACTCTTCCAGGCAGCGAGTTCCAGATCCCCATAACCCTCTGCGTAAAGAAGCCCCCCCTCAAATCTCCTCTAAACCTTCCACCAACCGCCTTAAAACTATGCCCCTCGTAATTGACCCCTCTACCAAGGGAAAATAGACCCTTACTATCCACTATATCCAAGCCCCTCAAAATTTTGTACGCCTTAATGAGCTTTCCTCTCAACCTCCTCTGTTCCACTGAGAACAAACCGAGCTGATCCAATCTGTCCTCATAGCTAAGATTCTCCAGTCCAGGCAGCATCCTAGTAAATCTCCTCTGTACCCTCTCTAGTGCAATCACGTCCTTCCTATAATACGGCAACCAGAACTGCATGCAGTACTCCAGCTGTGGCCTCACCAGAGTATTATACAATTTAAGTTAGGAGTACAGCAAAATGTCCTTGAACCCAAGGCTCATTCATAACCGTCTCCAATTCACTAGCGTGTATTCACAGGCCTGACAATTTTATAAACATACAAAAAAAGCCAAGGGAAGATAAGCCCAGCAGTACTCACCCTATCCATTAGACAGTGTAGTCTGGGACTCTATCCATTAGACAGAGTAGCCTGGTGCTCACCCTATTCATTAGACAGGGAAATCATACTCACCCTATCCATTAGACAGCGTAGCCTGGGACTCTCCCTATCATTAGACAGGGCAGACTGGGACTCTCCCTATCACTCACCTTAGATCTGTTTGATCCAGGTACAAAAGCAGCCTTTTGGAACTTGTTTAGTTTGTATTTCAGATGGTGCAGTGATTGCAAGGTCACAGCCAAATGATAAGCCACTCAAACAGTTGCGATATTACAATCGATGCTCTGTACCAGAATGGGACATAGGCAGTTGTCAGTACTGGACCTGAGGGAACTGAAGGGACCCATACCAAAGCACCATACATTAGAGGCCCTTTACTTATACACGAGTTGCAGGTAATCGATGCAACACGTTCCTGAACTGAATCGGTAACATTTTAAAGAGGCGGCCGATGGCTGGGCTCAACTGCAGCTCAGCATTTTCGTTCACTTAAAAGAAATGTCGGTGCATCATCAGCTTAAGGGGGCTGGTTTCAGTAAACATAGGGAGACACTTCCACCAGTCACCTGCAATGGGAACTCCAGGGAGACTCCATGGGAGGTCACTCTTCCCAGTCAGAACAGCAGGAAACAGGCAGCGGGAAAGCACCTTTAAAAGATCTGTGATTAAAATCATGAAGGGTTTAGATAGAGTAAATAAAGAGAAACTTTCTCCAATGGCTGAAGGGCAGATAACCAGAGGGCACAGATTTAAGGTGATCGGCAAACGAACCAGAGGCAACATGAGGAAAACACATTTTATGCAACAAGTGGTTAGGATTTGGAACGCATTGCCTGAAAGGGTGGCGGATACAGATGCAATCAGAGCCTTCAATAGGGAATTGGATAAATACTTGGAGAAAAAAAATCGCAGGGATATGGGGGAAGAGCGGGGGGAGTGGGACTAACTGGATTACTCTTCGAAACAGCCGGCGCAGGCTCGATGGGCCGAATGGCCTCCTTCTGTCTGGGCTATTGTTTTTATTTGTTCCTGGGATATGGGCATTAAAGGCAAGGCTGACATTTAATGCCCATCCCTAATTGCTCTCAAGAAGAGAAGTGAGCTGCCTTTTAACTGAGTGGCTCGCTGGGCCATTTCAGAGGGCAGTTAAGAAGTCAACCACATTGCTGTGGGTCTGGAGTCACATACAGGCCAGACCCAGTAAGGACAGCAAATTTCCTTTCCTAAAGGACATTAGTGAACCAGATGAGTTTTTAAAACGACAATTCGATAGTTTCACAATCACCATTACTGACACTAGCTTTATATTCCAGATTTACTTAATTCTTTGAATTTAAATTCCCCAGCTGCCGTGGTGGGATTTGAACTTGTGTCACTCGGGATCATTAGTTGAGGCCTCTGGATTACATAGAAACATAGAAAATAGGTGCAGGAGTAGGCCATTCATCCCTTCGAGCCTGCACCACCATGGCTGATCATGCAACTCCATTCCTGCTTTCGCTCCATACCCCCGATCCCTTTCGCCATACGGGCCACATCTAACTATTTTTTGAATATATCCAACGAACTGGCCTCAACAACTTTCTGTGGTAGAGAATTCCACAGGTTCACCAATCTCTGGGTGAAGAAGTTTCTCCTCATCTCGGTCCTAATATGGCTCACCCCTTATCCTTAGACCGTGTCCCCTGGTTCTGGACTTCCCCAACATCGGGAACATTCTTCCTGCATCTAACCTGTCCACTCCCGTCAGAATTTTATATGTTTCTATGAGATCCCCTCTCATCCTTCTAAATTCCAGTGACTATAAGCATAGTCGATCCAGTCTTTCTTCATATGTCAGTCCTGCCATCCCAGAAATCAGTCTGGTGAACCTTCGCTGCACTCCCTCAATAGCAAGAAAGACCTTCCTCAGATTAGGAGACCAAAACTGCACACAATACTGAAGGTGTGGTCTCACCAAGGCCCTTTTCAACTGCAGCAAGACCTCCCTGCTCCTATACTCAAATGCTCTCGCTATGAAAGCCAACATGCCATTTGCTTTCTTTACTGCCTGCTGTACCTGCATGCCTACTTTCAATGACTGAGTCCAATAACAATCACTGTACTACTCTATGAACCTATGAAATGGGAAGAAGAAAAGGGATTTATCTACGCACTGTACTTAGATAATACAAGTGCCGTTGAGGTTCATGGTCTGAGGCTAGTTACCTTCTAAATGTAGCAGATCTGCAGAGTCAGGCTGCTGATCGGTGGGAATAGCGTTCTGAAGCAACTGCAATGCCTGGTCCATCTTATCCTGCAAAAACATATATATTATTATTTTTTTAATTATTATTATTTTTTTTTTAAAAAGTGAAACTCTAAAAACAGCAATGAGTGTAGATAATGTAAACTCAGTTGTAAAGCAGACACAGGTGGGTAGATGCCGAATTCTCTCCCACGGATATTCCCGTATGCTGAGGCAGCTGCCGTGCCGATTTCCTTTTTAAAACTGCACCCCAATCCCCTCAAAATGATCTCCTATCGTTTCATTCTGTCTCCTGAATGACCTTTAAGCTCTTAAAAGTCTAGCTCCGTGTCACCGATTCATTGGCTCTTGATTTCAAGGAAGAGCAAAGGACTTGCATTTATAAAGCACTCGAGGAACATAAGAAATAGGAGCAGGAGTAGGCCATTCGGCCCCTCAAGTCTGCTCCGTCATTCAATAAGATCATGGCTGATCTGATCTTGGCCTCAGTTCCACTGCCCCGCCCGCTCCCCATAACCCTGGACCCCTGATTGTTCAAAAACATGTCTAGCTCCGCCTTAAATATATTCAATGGCCCAGCCTCCACAGCTCTCTGGGGCAGAGAATTCCAAAAGATTCATGACCCTCAGGAGAAGAAATTCCTCATTTCCATTTTAAATGGGCGATCCCTTATTCTGAAACTATGCCCCCTAGTTCTAAATTCCCCTACAAGGGGAAACATCCTCTCTGCATCATCCCTGTCAAGCCCCCTCAGAATATTGTATGTCTCCATAAGATCACCTCTCATTCTTCTAAACACCAATGAGTATAGGCCCAACTTCATAAGTCAACCGTTTCATCTCAGGAATCAGCCTCATCAACCTTCTCTGATCTGCCTCCAATGAAAGTGTATCCCGCCTTAAATAAGGAGACCAAAACTGTGCGCAGTACTCCAGGTGTGGTCTCACCAACGCACAGTTGCAGCAGGAATCCCTACTTTTATACTCCATCCCCCATGCAATAAAGGTCAACATTCCATTTGCCTTCCTAATTACTTGCTGTACCTGCATACTAACTTTTTGAGTTTCATAGAAACATAGAAAGTAGGTGCAGGAGTAGGCCATTTGGCCCTTGGAGCCTGCACCACCATTCAATAAGATCATGGCTGATCATTCACCTCAGTACCCCTTTCCTGTTTTTTCTCCATATCCCTTGATCCCTTTAGCAGTAAGGGCCATATCGAACACCCTCTTGAATATATCTAACGAACTGGCATCAACAACTCTCTGCAGTAGAGAATTCCATAGCTTAAGAAGTTTCTCCTCATCTCGGTCCTAAATGGCTTACCCCTTATCTGACTTCCCCAACATCGGGAACATTTTTCCGGCATCTAACCTGTCCAATCCCATCAGAATTTTATATGCTTCTATGAGATCCCCTTCATTCTTCTAAACTCCAGTGAATACAGGCCCAGTCGATCTAGTCTCTCCTCATATGTCAGTCCTGCCATCCCAGGAATCAGTCTGATGAACCTTCACTGCACTCCCTCAATAGCAAGAACGTCCTTCCTCAGATTAGCAGACCAAAACTGAACACAATATTCCAGGTGAGGCCTCACCAAGGCCCTGTACAACTGCAGTAAGACCTCCCTGCTCCTATACTCAAATCTCCTAGCTATGAAGGCCAACATACCATTTGCCTTCTTCACCGCCTGCTGTACCTGCATGCCAACCTTCAATGACTGGTGTACCATGACACCCAGATCTCGTTGCACCTCCCCTTTTCCTAATCTGCCGCCATTCAGATAATATTCTGTCTTCATATTTTTGTCCCCGAAGTGGATAACCTCACATTTATCCACATTATACTGCATCTGCCATGCATTTGCCCAGTCACGTAACCTGTCCAAGTCACCCTGCAGCCTCTTAGCACCCTCCTCACAGCTCACACTGCCACCCAGCTTAGTGTCATCTGCAAACTTGAGAGATATTACACTCCATTCCTTCATCTAAATCATTGATGTTATACTGTAAATAGCTGGGGTCCTAGCACTGAGCCCTGCGGCACCCCACTAGTCACTGCCTGCCATTCTGAAAAGGACCTGTTTATCCCGACTCTCTGCTTCCTGTCTGCCAACCAGTTCTCTATCCACGTCAATACATTACCCCCAATACCATGTGCTTTAATTTTGCACACCAATCCCTTGTGTGTGACCTTGTCAAAAGCCTTTTGAAAAACCAAATACACCACATCCACTGATTCTCCCTTGTCCACTCTACCAGTTAAATCCTCAAAAAATTCTAGAAGATTTGTCAAGCATGATTTCCCTTTCATAAATCCATGCTGACTTGGACCGATCCTGTCACTGCTTTCCAAAGGAGTAGGCCATTCGGCCCTTCGAGCCTGCCCCACCATTCAATAGGATCATGGCTGATCATGCAACTTCAGTACCCCATTCCTGCTTTCTCTCCATACCTCTTAACCTTTAGCCGTAAGGGCCACATCTAACTCCATTTTGAATATATCTAACGAACTGGCCTCAACAACTTTCTGTGGTAGAGAATTTCACAGGTTCACAATTCTGAGTGAAGAAGTTTCTCCTCATCTCAGTCCTAAATGGCTTGCCCCTTACCCTTAGACTGTGACCCCTGGTTCTGGACTTCCCCAACATCGGGAACATTCTTCCTGCATCTAACCTGTCCAATCCAGTCAGAATGTTATCTGTTTCTATGAGATCTCCTCTCATTCTTCTAAATTCCAGTGACTATAAGCCCAGTCGATCCAGTCTTTCTTCATATGTCAGTCCTACCATAGAAACATAGAAAATAGGTGCAGGCATAGGCCATTCGGCCCTTCGCGCCATTTAATAAGATCATGGCTGATCATTCCCTCAGTACCCCTTTCCTGCTTTCTCTCCATATCCCTTGATCCCTTTAGCCATCCCGGGAATCAGTCTGGTGAACCTACGGTGTACTCCCTCAATAGCAAGAATGTCCTTCCTCAGATTAGGAGACCAAAACTGCACACAATACTCAAGGTGTGGTCTCACCAAGGTGCTGTACAACTGCAGTAAGACCTCCCTGCTCCTAAACTCAAATCCCCTCGCTATGAATGCCAGCATGCCATTTGCCTTCTTTACTGCCTACTGTACCTGCATGTCTACCTTCAATGACTGATGTACCATGACACCCAGGTCTTGTTGCATCTCCCCTTTTCCTAATCTGCCACCATTCAGATAATAATCTACCTTCCTGTTTTTGTAACCAAAGTGGATAACCTCACACTTATCCACATTATACTGCATCTGCCATAGAAACATAGAAGCATAGAAAATAGGTGCAGGAGTAGGCCATTCAACCCTTCGAGCCTGCACCGCCATTCAATGAGTTCATGGCTGAACATGCAACTTCAGTATCCCATTCCTGCTTTCTCGCCATACCCCTTGATCCCCCTAGTAGTAAGGACTACATCTAACACCTTTTTGAATATATTTCGTGAATTGGCCTCAACAACTTTCTGTGGTAGAGAATTCCACAGGTTCACCACTCTCTGGGCGAAGAAATTCCTCCTCATCTCGGTCCTAAATGGCTTACCCCTTATCCTTAGACTGTGATCCCTGGTTCTGGACTTTCCCAACATTGGGAACATTCTTCCTGCATCTAATCTGTCTAAACCAGTCAGAATTTTAAAAATTTCTTTCAGATACCCTCTCATTCTTCTGAACTCCAGTGAATACAAGCCCAGTTGTTCCAGTTTTTCTTGATATGTCAGTCCCGCCATCCCAGGAATCAGTCTGGTGAACCTTCGCTGCACTCCCTCAATAGCAAGAATGTCCTTCCTCAAGTTAGGAGACCAAAACTGTACACAATACTCCAGGTGTGGCCTCACCAAGGCCCTGTACAACTGTAGTAACATCTCCCTGCCCCTGTACTCAATGCACATGCATTTGCCCATTCACCTAACCTGTCCAAGTCATGTACAAAGTTTCCCAGGTCCCTCTGTACCGCAGCATTTTGTAATCTCTCGCCATTTAAATAATAATTTGCTTTTTTATTTTTCCTACCAAATATTAGGACAGGCGACCAAAAGCTTGGTAGGTTTTAAGGAGTGTCTTAAAGGAGCAGGGGCAGAGGCGCTCAGGGAGGGAATTCCAGAGCTTATGGCCTCGGCAGCTGAAGGCACGGCCGCCAACGGTGGAGCGATTAACATTGGGCAAGAGGCCAGGATTGGAGGAACACCGAGCACCCTGCTGACCATGGCCATCGACCTCACGTGGGAAGAGCTGCCGGTTGGGTGAGGGATCGGAGGCCCACCAGCATCCAGCGGGAGTCCGCACCTCCAGGGGAGGAGGGAAGAAACTGCAAAGAGAGAAAAACAGAAAGGGCTGAAACCTGAACAAAACCCACATACCTCGTCTATGTAAACCGGCCCAGGCTCCGAAGGCTGAACATCTTGTACAATCGTCTCCTCTTCCACGACAACCTTCTCTGTAATCAATGCAGAACAAATGGATCCACGTTAAGTAAGTTCACATTCTTCCAAGTGTGTAAACATGTGTTCGTCACGCTGTCCCGCATCAACACCACTGCTTACTTTACAAACTCCCAATTGCTTCTGCAGATCGACACGAACCACAGGACAGGATCTTTGTATTGCGCTACAGTTGCAGGGCAAGTGTCTAAAGGTAGTGTGCAGTTCAGTCCTCAAGAGGGTACAGAAGTGAGCGATGTAGTTAGAGCAAGAGCAAATGCAAAACAAAGACCTCTGACTTCATCAGTCTTGCACGGTTAGGGAAAGAGCGGAGTGAGCATTGGGACTAACTGGATCACTCCTCGAAAGAGCCGGCGCAGGCTCAATGGGCTGAATGGCCTCCTCCTGTGCTGTACTATCCTATGATTCTCCCATCTACTGGCTTTCAGCAATACAAGAGTGTGGCAAGACTGCATACCCCTTGCATCCTCACTATTTCTTCCCTAAAAAGTATAAAACACGGTACCAAGTTTATTCCCCTTGAAAAGACAAAAAAGCAAAACCTCTTGACTGCAGTAAGGAGGTGGTGAAGTGTTGGACTCGAGACTATTCCAGACTTGGGAACCAAGAGGTTTTGCCAAGACAAAGACACAGCCTGTTACCTGAAAGAAGTTGCAATAGCAGAAAGAGAACAGGATAGAGGGTGGGACAGGGGGAGGAGAGGCAGGATATCAGGCATTCACTCCACTTGAGCAAGCACTACTTCTTCATCTACCCAGCACATTTATCAGACAGTCAAAATATTTTTGATACCAAACTAAACCTCTCAGAGCAGCATTACAAGTTTCTGGGACCTGTTAATAAGCATCTTTCTTTAAAAATAAATTCTGATCTGATATTTGAGAGCGGGAGGAGCGAGAAGGAGCTAAGAAATAGCTAGAAACAATGAAGACAGCGGGATTGATATTCTGGACTGATGCAAAAATAGACTGAGTGGCTGCCTTTATCCTGCTCCTATGCTTATCCCAACCCATCTTGTGGCTGCTGGTACTGAACAGTTTTCTCCGTTCTCCGATATGATTCACACAAACTGCGACCATGTACTTACTAGCAGCTACGTCACTTACTCCAGTCCCACTTGCTAGGCAAGCAAGAGGTCACTGGGCGTGGAGGGAGGAGAGGTTACAAGGCAGTAGTCCAATCATGGGCTTTAGTTGGCATCATAAACTAGGAGTCGAGCTTGAGCAGACAGAGATTAAACTACTGTTTGGAATTCTGTCTAAAGTTCTGCCAAACATTCAAAAAACAGATTTTAAAAACACACACGCTGCCACTGCATCTTCCCCAGCTATTTAATTTGAATGGTGCAGAATGAACACACACACACACGCGCGCGAGCAAAGGAATTCACCAGGTTTCGCACCATTAAAACCACAACCAAGACTCACGACCACAATGACACACTGACGTTAGAAGCCTGGATGCCGCCCCACTGGTCTATGACATTGGCTGACACTACATTTCACAAGATAGTTCCGGATGTGAGCAGCGGCATTGCTACAAATGTCCTCAGGATGGAAGGAAACCAAAGTTAGGGTTGCTGCCTCCTCTCTACTCTCCATCCTGTTGAAACCCAATAACTTGCATTTATATAGCACCTTTAACGTATGTAAAACATCCCAAGACAAGTCAGGCTCCCCATATCCCTCGATTCTCCGAGCGTCCAAAAATCTACCGATCTCAGCCTTGAATATACTCAACGAGCATCCACAGCTCTTTGGGGCAGAGAATTCCAAAGATTCACAACCCTCAGTGAAGAAATTCATCCTCATCTCTGTCTTAAATGGCCGACCCCTTATCCTGAGACTGTGACCCCTAGTTCTTGACTCATCAGCCCAGGGGAAATAACCTCTCAGCATCTACCCCGTAAAGCCCTCTCAGAATCTTATACATTTCAATGAGATCACGTCTCATTCTTCTAAATTCCGGAGTATAGGCCTATTCTACACAATCTCTCATTACAGGACAACCCTCTCATCCCAGGAATCAGTCCTGTGAACCTTCATTGCACAGATTCCAAGGCAAGTACATCATTCCTCAGATAAGGAAGGAAGGATATTTTTGGAGTGTGAAGATACAAAATTAACGGTATCACCATCCTGTTAATCCTGCGATTGAATCCTTCCACTACTGTTCTTCCAAAGGGAGAGAGCGATGATACGAAAACAACTATGACACGTTGGCTCTGCTTACCTGGCTCAGGCTCTGCATTCAGACTGGTCGATACAAAATTGGAAGGGAAAAGGCCAACTCCTCTTTTTGTCTCTCCTCTCCACCAGTTCGGGTCACTAAGCAAAACGGCAAAGTATATGTTGTAACTGGACGCGTCTGGATATTGAGGATTCGATGCTACACTGCTGTACAAATGTTCTATTCCATTGTAACCTTACCTTGGCCTCAGTATTGGAAATAGCTGCTTGCTGCGTTCCTGAACCAGAAAAAAACCTGGCAGCTCAAGATTGCAGCGATTTAAAAAACAATCTTACCTATCTGGTTTACCGCTTCTCTAATGAACAGTTTTAAATCTACACCAGCACATTCCACACATTCACAGCGCTATTTAATTCAGAGCTCTTTCACATTATTAAACTTCCCACTGGTAGTGCAGAAACCAGGCACGGTAGGGTTTTAAAACGCCCCTGTACAGCACAATTAACTAGGCGATAGTCGGATGGCCGTTTGTGTGGAGCGCTCCGATTCAGGGGCGGAGGAGGCCGTCGACAGTTTTTTTAAAAAATCAGTTTTAGGCTCCTTTGAACCTGATCTCACCCCAAGAATGAAGAGAGTTGAAGCAAATTGCGGTGTGTGAAATTGGCTCATCTTTATTATAGAAACAGTTGTTCGATATAGGAAGACTTGCATTGATATAGTACCTTTCATGACCACCGGACATCCCAAAGCGCTTTACAGCCAATTAAGTACTTTTGGAGTGTTGTCACTGTTGTAATATAGGGAGCGCAGCAGCCAATTTGCGCACAGCAAGCTCCCACAAACAGCAATGTGTTAGCGACCAGATAATCAATTTTTTTTTAAAAAGTGATGTTGATTGAAGGATAAATATTGGCCAAGATACCAGGGATAACTCCCCTGCTCTTCTTCGAAATAGTGCCAGGGGATCATTTACGTCTACCTGGGAGGACAGATGGGGCCTCGGTTTAAGGTCTCATCCGATAACGACTATCCAAAAGGTATCCAAAGTTTAGAATGAACAAATGAAAAAAAACACAAATGTACTTCATCTAAAGCATGCCAATTCAGTAAGCATCCCAGGGTCTTAAGAGAAGTAGCGGCAGGGATAGTGGATGCACTGGTTGCAATTTACCAAAGTTCCCAGGATTTTGGGGAAGTCCCAGCAGATTGGAAAACTGCAAATGTAACGCCCCGATTCAAAAAAAGGAGGCAGACAAAAAGCAGGAAACTATAGACCAGTTAGCCTAACATCTGTGGTTGAGAAAATGTTCGAGTCCTTTATTAAAGCAGTAGCAGGACATTTGGAAAAGCAAAATTTGGTCAGGCAGAGTCAGCATGGATTTATGAAGGGGAAGTCATGTTTGACAAATTTGCTGGAATTCTTTGAGGATGTAACGAACAGGGTGGATAAATGGGAACCAGTGGATGTGATGTATTTGGATTTCCAGAGAGCAATTGACAAGGTGCCATATAAAAGGTTACTGCACAAGATAAAAGATCATGGGGTTGGGGGCAATATATTAGCATGGATAGAGGATTGGCTAATGAACAGAAAGTCTGGATAAATGGTTCATTCTCTGCTTGGAAACCAGTGACTAGTGGGGTGCAGCAGGGATCAGTTCTGGGACGCCAACTATTTACAATCTATATTAACGACTTGGAAGAAGGGACCGAGTGTAACGTAGCCACATTTACTGACGATACAAAGATGGGAGGAAAAGCAATGTGTGAGGACAACACAAAAAAATCTACAAAAGGACATCGACAGGCTAAGTGAGTGGACAAAAATTTGGCATGAAACACAAGGATAGTATGCAGGTACAGCAAGTGATCAGGAGGGTCAATGGTATCTTGGCCTTTATTGCAAAGGAGATGGAGTCGAAAAGCAGGGAAGTCTTGCTACAGTTATACAGGGTATTAGTGAGGCCACACCCGGAATACTGCGTGCCGTTTTGGTTTCCATATTTACAAAAGGATATACTTGCTGTGGAGGCAGTTCAGAGAAGGTTTATTCCAGGGATGAGGGGTTTGACTTATGAGGAAAGGTTGAGTAGGTTGGGCCTCTACTGATTGGAATTCAAAAGAATGAGGTGTGATCGTATCGAAACGTATAAGATTATGAGGGGGCTTGATGAGGTGGATGCAGAGAGGATGTTTCCACTGATGGGGGAGACTAGAACTAGAGGGCATGATCTCAGAATAAGGGGCCGCCCATTTAAAACAGAGATGAGGAGGAATTTCTTCTCTCAGAGGGTTGTGGAACTGTGGAATTCGCTGCCTCAGAGAGCTGTGGAAGCTTGGACATTGAATAAATTGAGGACAGAAACAGAGAGTTTCTTAAACGATAAGGGGATAAGGGGTTATGGGGAGCGGGTGGGGAAGTGGAGCTGAGTCCATGATCAGATCAGCCATGATCTTATTGATCGAGGGGCCGTATGGCCTATTTCTTATATTCTTAAAAGCAGTTTGTGGATCAACATTCTGTGGACGCTACAGGGCCCCATGACGTCTAATATTTAAACACAACGGGCTCATTCATTTGGAGTTACATAAACCAAATTATATAATCTAGAAAATAAAAATTCATAAAAAACGATTATGGATCCCCAAAGAATCCAGTCAACACACACCACAGTCACAGTACTAGATAGGAACAGGAGGCGGCCATTCAATTAGATCACGGCTGATCTGTATCCTAACTCCATCTACCCGCCTTGGTTCTGTAACCCTTAATAACCTTGCCTAACAAAAAACTATCGATCTCAGTCTTGAAACCTTCAACTGACCCCCAGCCTCAGCAGCTTTTTGGGGGCGAGCTCTCCAGATTTCCACTACCCTTGTGCGAAGAAGTGTTTCCTGACATCACCGCTGAAAAAGCCTAGCTCTAATTTTAAGGTTATTCCCCCTCTAAAAGAAACTCTTGCATTTATATAGCATCTTTCATGACCTTGGGAGGTCTCAAAGCGCTTTACAGCCATTGAAGTACTTTTTGAAGTGCAGTCACTGTTGTAATGTAGGAAACGCGGCAGCCAATTTTGTGCACAGCAAGCTCCCACAAACTGCAATGACCCAATCATAGAACAGCTACCGCACAGGAGGCGGCCATTCGGCCCATCGAGCCTGTGCCAGCTCTCTGCAAGAGCACCTCAGCCAGTCCCACTGCCATCCTTTCCCTGTAGCCCTGCAATTCTTTTCCCTTCAGGTACTTATCCAATTCCCCTTTGAATGCTACAATTGAATCTGCCTTCACCACCCCACTCAGGCCGTGCAGTCCAGATCCTAACCACTCACTGTGTAAAAACGTTTTTCCTCATGTCGCCTTTGATTCATCTGCCAATCATCTTAACTGCTTTCTCAAGCTGCCCTGCCACCTTCACCGATTTTTGCACATATACCAGCATTTCTTTAAGAAATTGTTTCTCTCTATCAACCCCATCAATACCTTTAACCATCTTAAACACCTCAATTAGATTATATAAAGAGTGTTCAACTTGCATGAGTAATTGCTCACAATCTATGCTCCAATAATACAGGAAAAAAAAGCACAAAGGAAGAAAAGCACTTTAAAACAAAATGAAACCCTGGGGTGGGAATCACAGTCTGTGAATTTGGTGGCACAGTCTGAAAGTACAGCCTCTGCACCACTCAGAGTTCCTGTAAGACACAAGCCTATAATGCCACACCAACAAATTTGACTCCACTGGAAGCCTGTAAAAGCGAAGAATCCCTGGTGTCAGAAACTACACTGTTAAAGTTGGTGTTGTGAGGGTGAACTGTGAACCGGACTTAAATCTATCTCGGCTCAAGCAAGGGGTACTGTCAACTGTACTTATTCTCGTCAGCTGTGGCTCAGTGGGCAGTACACTCGCCAAGGAGTCAGATGGTTGTGGGCTCAAGTCCCACTCCAAGGATTTGAGCACATAAATCTAGGCCGACACTCCCAGTGCAGTGCGGAGGGAGAGCTGCATTGTCGAACGGATGAGATGTAAAACCGAGGTCCGTCTGCTCTCTCGGGGACGTAAATGATCCCACGAGGACTATTTCGAAGAAGAGCAGGGGAGTTATCCCCAGTGTCCTGGTCAATATTTATCCCTCAATCAACATAGCAAAAAACAGATTATCTGGCCATTATCACATTGCTGTGCGCATTATTAGCTGCCACGTTTCCCACATTACAACAGTGACTACACTTCAAAAAGTACTTCATTGGCTGTAAACGCGCTTTGGGACGTGAAAGGCACTATATAAATGCAAGTCTTTCTCAACTCCGAGCACTTGCTGCTGATTCAGAATACAGACTGAAGAAAAAAAGTGTGCAGGCTAGCATTCTGCTCAATGAATGCATAATTCAGCAGGAAAGTAAGCCACTGATAACACCATCGCCGGTCTATGCTAGCGAGATATTAATCAAGAGTCACAATTGTGTCTGTGTCACATCAGGAATGACAAAGTAAAAGTGTGTACAATGATACACAAAGTATTGCAGTACAACCACAGGCAGCTGCATCATTCTGACGTGAGCAAGATTCAAGCTCCGCTGCTTTAATTAGCTACTGAGCAATCTTTGCGCTACCAGATTCCCCTCTCCATCGACTTCTGGGCTCCAATTTATCTTGCTCAAAATTCTGGCTCACCACCTCTCCAGATTAAATCGGCTTTACAGAACCAAACTGCAAGAAACAATTTTGCTGTAGGTCTTCCCTTGATCTTGAAGCAGTGTCTGTCGGGGCTCAGTGGGCAGCACTCTCTCCTCCGAATCAGGTGGTCATGGGCTCGTGCCCCACTCCGGATACAATAATCTAAACCCACACACTCGGTGCAGTGCTGAGGGAGCGCTGCACTGTCGGAGGTGCCGTCTTTCGGATGAGACGTTAAACCGAGGCCCCGCCTGCCCTCTTAGGTAAAAGATTCCATGGCACTATTTTGAAGAAAAGCACGGGAGGTAGAGCCAGTGTCCTGGCCAATATTTATCCCTCAATCAACATCACTAAAACCGATTATCTGGTCATCATCACATTCCTGTTTGTGGGAGCTTGCTGTGCGCAAATTGTCTGCCGCGTTTCCCACATCACAACAGTGACTACACTTCGAAAAGTGCTTCATTGGTTGGGAAGTGTTTTGGGACATTCTGCATATAAAGGCAATTTCTTTCTTTCTCCTGCTGTGTTCGGCAAAATCCCAGAGAAATGGAATGAATGGCCATTGTTCAGATGTTCATGCTGTTTGTCCTGTTTGGGAATTCTGCTAAAGTTACAGTGGAACATCGGGAGAACCCGAAGGGGTTATGGGGAGTGGGCGGGGAAGTGGAGCTGAATCCATGATCAGATCAGACATGATCTTATTGAATGGCGGAGTAGGCTCGAGGGGCCGTATGGCCTACTCCTGCTCCTATTTCTTATGCTCTTATGTAACCCTCCAGGGGTTCATTGTTTAGGTTCAGGTTCATTAGTAAATAATAAAAAAATGTAAATTAACAACTTACTGATAGAGCACCTTTAACTATTAAAACATCCCAAGGTGCTTCAACAACAACTTGTATTTATATAGCGCCTTTAACATAGTGAAACATCTCAAGGCGCTTCACAGGAGTATTGAGAGAAAAAATTTGTGACACCGGAAATTAGGGCAGGTGACCAAAAGCTTGGTCAAAGAGGTAAGTTTTAAGAAGCCTCTTAATGGAGCAAAGAGAAGTAGAGAGGCAGAGAGTTTAGGCAGGAAGTTCCAGAGGTTAGGGCCCAGGCAACAGAAGGCACGGCCCACTAAAGGTTGAATGATTATCAGGGATGTTCAAGAGGGCAGTATTAGAGGAGCGTAGACATCTCGGGCAGGGGGGGGGGGGCGGGAGGAGGGTTGTGGGGCTGAAAGAGATTATAGAGATAGGGAGGGGCGAGGCCATGGGGGGGGGGGGATTTGAAAACAAGGATGTGAATTTTGAAATCGAGGCGTTGTTTAGCTGGGAGCCAATGTAGGTCAGCGAGCACAGGGTGATGGGTGAGTGGGACTTGGTGCGAGTTAGGATAAGGGCAGCCGAGTTTTGGATCACCACCAGTTTACTTAGGATAGAGAATGAGACAAAATTTGACACAGAGCCAATGTGGATTAACAGTCCATTCATCTTAAACGAGGCTCCAAGGTAGTGGAACCCTTGCATGATGGGATGGTTTAACCTCTGTCCAAGGTGAAGATTATACAACCAACTCCCTGCCCCAAGGGGTGTAACCAACATATTGGCTCAAAGTGTGAGGACAGTGGTTCAGGACTACTCTCCTCTCCCCTAAATTTCCACAGGGAGGGCGGGGGAGGAGATTAGAGGCTCGGGCACCGCTTGCACACCTCCTCGCACAGAATTGGCCGAGGCATGCGAGAGGCCACCCATTCTTCGAGCTAGAGAATGCAGGCCTGTCAATTTTCTCACTACCAGTGACAGTGGTGTGCGTGTGTTCTTGTTGCCATTAAAAAGCAGGTCTCACCGGGGCGGGGGGGGGGGGGCGGGACAAAGACACATGTATTCCTTTCCAAATCAAATGTGCAAGTGCTGGATGTGCTAAAAGTGTCAGCTGTGGCTCAGTGGGCAGCACACTCACCTCTGAGTCAGAAGGTTGTGGGTTCAAGTACCACTGCAGGGACTTTAGCACAAAATAAAATCTAGGCTGACATTCCCAGTGCAGTGCTGAGGGAGCTCTGCAGTGCCAGAGGTGACGTCTTTCAGATGAGACGTTAAACTGAGGCCCCGTCTGCCCCCTCAGGTGGACATAAAAGATCCCATAGCACTATTTCGAAGAAGAGCAGGGGAATTATCCCCGGTGTACTGGCCAATATTTAGCCCTCAAATCAACACAACAAAAACAGATTATCCGGTCATTATCACGTTGCTGTTTGTGGGATCTTGCTGTGCGCAAATTGGCTGCCGCGTTTCCCACATTATAAAAGTGACTACACTGCATAAGTACTTCATTGGCTGTAAAGCGCTTTGAGATGTCCGGTAGTCATGCAAGGCGCTATATAAATGCAAGTCTTTCTTTCTTTATAACACAATGCACTGAAGCACCCTAGTACATCGGGAGGTGTCTAACCATGGAGGAATGGGCCAGATCCATCTGATACAACGAGTGGGTAACAGTAACGTGCATTTACACAGCGTCTTTAAGGTAGTAAACCATCCCAAGTCACATCTGATTAAGGGAGCATTGCCACTAACTTCAAGCGCGAGATGGTTTTCCACTGTAAATGCTCTTTCTCCTCCCTCATTTCAGTCTCTCCAGTACTCCTAACCCTTTCTCTCTGCTCGCACTTCCCTCTCTTATTTTTCTGGTTTTACCCGGTCTTCATAACATTGGACAATAGAGGCAGCAACAAGGCAGGGACTCAGGCAGCAGGGAGAAGCAGCAACAGCAGCAGCGAGACTCGGACGGGTGTGAGCACTGGTGAGCTCCACGGCTGAACGGGACGCTGCCATATCCTGGGGGCAGGATCTGTGATTGGTGGCTGCCTGTGGGCTTCAGGGCTACTGGTATCAGCCATTATCAGATGGGGTATCTTCCCTCCTGCTCCCCACACCCAGTACAGGGCCACAGATAAATGAGGGAAAATAAGTCACCTCCAGAAAAGGCACTGGCAGAAACAATACTTAAAGGGAATTGAGTAAGTATGGGAGAAGGAAAATTTTGCAGGACTACGGGGAAACAGATGAGTGGAACTAATTGAATATCTCTTTCAAAGAATCGGCACAGGTACCAAACGATTCTATGAAACAGTAAAACTGCTGGCAGTTGAACTACACAAATCGGTGGCTGGGGAGAAAGCAAATGTGACCCCACTCCAGGGCAAAATATTGAGCCTTCGCTCAGAGGATATCGAGTTTGACTAATCAAATCCATACCTATCATCTAAAATGGTGATAATTTCTCCGGCTTTGAAAGTAAGCTCATTGTCTTCTACGGCCTCAAAGTCATACAGGGCGCGAACCATGCGGATTTCAGTTCTGTGGCTGTTTGGAGCATTTTCTGTTGACGGGTAGAGAGATTTGATCTCGGTCTGTTGCTGTTTCTGCTCCTGCAAGGAAATTTCAATAGCTAGAAAAGAAAACACAAAAACTATTAACAGTGTGTACTTTATCGCACAATTGTGTGTTTTTAAAAGATCTGTGTCAGTGGGTCAACTACACCCAATTACATCGCCTTTGCTTCGAGATTTTAATGTAACATCCACCCACAATATATCAAAAAACTTGCACACACTTCAGCAATTCATAAGAACAGAATAGGAACAGGAGTAGGCCAGATGGCCCCTCGAGCCTGCTCCGCCATTCAATAAGATCATGGCTGATCTGATCATGGACTCAGCTCCACTTCCCTGCCCGTTCCCATAACCCCTTAACCTTTTAAAAAAATGTTTATTTCGGTCTTAAATTTATTCAATGGCCCAGCTTCCACAGCTCTCTGAGGCAGTGAATTGCAGAGATTTATAACTCTGAGAAGAAATTCCTCCTCATCTGTGTTTTAAATGGGCGGCCCCTTATTCTAAGATCATGCCCTCTAGTTCTAGTCTCCCCCATCAGTGGAAACATCCTCTCTGCATCCACCTCGTCAAGACCCCTCATAATCTTATACGTTTCGATAAGATCATCTCTCATTCTTCTGAATTCCAATCAGTAGAGGCCCAATCTACTCAACCTTTCCTCAAAAGTCAAACCCCTCATCCCCGGAATCAACCTAGTGAACCTTCTCTGAACTGCCTCCACAGCAAGTATATCCTTTCGTAAATATAAAAACCAAAACTGCACGCAGTATTCCAGGTGTGGCCTCACCAATACCCTGTATAGCTGTAGCAAGACTTCCCTGCTTTTATACTCCATCCCCTTTGCAATAAAGGCCAAGATTCCATTGGCCTTCCTGATCACTTGCTGTACCTGCATACTATCCTTTTGTGTTTCATGCACAAGTACCCCCAGGTCCCACTGTACTGCAGCACTTTGCAATCTTTCTCCATTTAAATAATAACTTACTCTTTGATCTTTTTCTGCCAAAGAGCATGACCTCACATTTCCCAACATTATACTCCATCTGCCAAATTTTTGCCCACTCACTTAGCCTGTCTATGTCCTTTTGCAGATTTTTTGTGTCCTCCACACACATTGCTTTTCCTCCCATCTTTGGTCAGTCCCTTCTTCCAAGTCGTTAATACAGATTGCAAATAGTTGGGGTCCCAGCACTGATCCCTGCAGCACCCCACTAGGTACGGGTTGCCAACCAGAGAATGAACCAATTGTCCCGACTCTCTGTTAGCCAATCCCTCTATCCATGCCAATATATTACCCCCAACCCTGTCAACTTTTATCTTGCGCAGTAACCTTTTGTGTGGCACCTTGCCAAATGCCTTCTGGAAATCCAAATACACCACATCCACTGGTTCCCCTTTATCCACCCTGTTCGTTACATCCTCAAAGAATTCCAGCAAATTTTGTCAAATGTGACTTCCCCTTCATGACCTTAAAATCAGAGGTTTTAGGAGCAAAGTTAGGAAACATTTCTTCATACGGTTGAAGTGTGGAGCTCTCCCCAGGATCGGTACAGGGTGGTTAGATGCAGAGTAAAGAGGAGCGCATCTCACCTCCGCCCCAGGAGAAATATCCAATGATTGGGCCAATGGGGGATTTTCCACATCAGCTATCTTGTGGTCTGCGTCCAGGTATCCCGACTGGTGTGCCTGGGTGCAATTTTATGCTGTGGGGGCCATTCCATCACGAAGTGGGGTCAAATCTAGGCTGGATTTGAAACCAGAGAAACCACTAAGCACTGAGCCAGAGGGGGAAGACTAGAACTCGGGGGCATAATATTAGAATAAGGGGCCACCCATTTAAAACAGAGGAGGAGAAATCTCTTTTCTCAGAGGGTTGTAAATTTGTGGAATTCGCTGCCCCAGAGAGCTGTGGAGGCTAGGACATAGAAACATAGAAATTTAGGAGGAGGCCATTCCAGCCCACCGTGACCGCTCTGATCGACAAATAGCCACACATCCCTCGGTCAGCAGCCCTAAAGATTACATATAAACTGATGAACAATGACGGAAAGGCAAAGAGCACCCAGCCCAACCAATCCGTCTCACCACAACTGCGACACACTAAAACATTCTACACTCCACCCCAACCGGAGCCATGTGATCTCCTGGGAGAGGCAAAAACCAGATAAAAACCCAGGCCAATTTAGGGAGAAAAAATCTGGGAAAATTCCTCTCCGACCCATCCAGGCGATCGAAACTAGTCCAGGAGATCACCCTGGCCGTATTCGATTCCCTGCAGTACTTACCATTATATCTGCGCCATCCAACAAAAGGTCATCCAGTCTAATCCCAATTACCAGCTCTAGGTCCGTAACCCTGCAGGTTACTGCACTTTAAGTGCCCATCCAACCATCTCTTAAAAGTGGTGAGGGTTTCTGCATCCACCACTCTTCCAGGCAGTGAGTTCCAGATCCCCCACAACTCTCTGCTAAAGAAGCCCCCCTCAAATCCCCTCTAAACCTTCCACCAACCACCTTAAAACTATGCCCCCTCATAATAGACGCCTCCACCAATGGAAATAGACCCTTGCTATCCACTATGTCCAGGCCCCTCAATATTTTGTGCACCTCAATGAGGTCTTCTCTCAACCTCTTCTGTTCCAATGAGAGCAAATCCAGCCTATCCAATCTGTCCTCATAACTAAGATTCTCCATTCCAGGCAGCAACCTAGTAAATCTCCTCTGCACCCTCTCTAGTGCAATCACATCCTTCCTATAATACAGCGACCAGAACTGCATGCAATACTCCAGCTGTGGCTTAACCAAAGTATTATACAATTTAAGCATAACCTCCTTGCTCTTATATTTTATGCTTCAAGCTAATAAAGGCAAGCATTCCATATGCCTTCTTAACCACCTGGCCTGCTACTTTCAGGGATCTGTGGACACGCACTCCAACGTCCCTTTGTTCGCCTACACTATTAAGTGGCCTGCCGTTTAATTTGTATACCTTTTCTTTATTAGCCCTCCCAAAGTGCATCACCTCACACTTCTCTGAATTAAATTGCATTTGCCACTGCTCTGCCCACCTGACCAGTAGATTGATATCCTCCTGCAGCCCATGACTTTCCTCTTCATTATCAACCACACAGCCAATTTTAGTGTTGTCTTCTGAATCATACTCCCTATATTCAAATCTGAATCGTTGATATATACCACAAAAAGCAAGAGTCCCAGTACTGAGCCCTGCAGAACCCCACTGGAAACATCCTTCCAGTCACAAAAACAATCATCAATCGTTACCCTTTGCTTCCTACCTCCAAGCCAATTTTGGATCCAACTTGACACTTTGCCCTGTATTACATGGGCTTTAGCCTTTATGTGGGACCTTATCAAAAGCTTTGCTAAAGTCCATATATACTACATCGTACGCACTACCCTCATCGACCCTCTTGGTTACATCCTTAAAAAAATTCAATTAGGTTAGTCAGACACAATCTTCCCTTAACAAATCCATGCTGACTGTCCCTAATTAATCCTTGCCTTTCCAAATGCAGATTTATCCTGTCTTTCAGGGCTTTTTCCAATAATTTTCTCACCACTGAGGTTAGGCTGACAGGCCTGTAGTTACTCAGCCTATCCCTTTCTCCCTTCTTAAACAAGGGTATTACATTAGCAGTCCTCCAATCCTCCGGCACCATGCCCAAATCCAAAGAGGACTGGAAAATAGCCTCTGCTTTTTCCTCTTTTACTTCGCTCAATGCCTGGGACATTGAATAAATTTAAGACAGAGATAGACAGTTTCTTAACCGATAAGGGAATAAGGGGTTATGGGGAGAGGGCAGGGAAGTGGACCCGAGTCCATGATCGGATCAGCCAAGATCGTATAAAATGGCGGAGCAGGCTCGAGGGGCTGTATGGTCTACTCTTGCTCCTATTTCTTATATTATGTAGGTGGGCTGTTATTTATTTTATTGTTTTAAAACTCTTGCTGATTTTCTTTCTCTATCCCTGTAGGATGGCGATTCCTGGGTTAGGGTACAGTTCCACAGGCTCCAGTTCCAAACACAAGTGGCCGTTATTCACATGCAAACTTCACAAGCGAGTTCCAGGAGGCTTCACATGCGCGTTCCCAGGTCTGGTCCCTGGATAGCAAACAGAAGCGGGAAGGAACCCTGGCCAATTTTTAACCCCTTCTGTACTCGGAGCACCGATACTAGCTATAGCAATAATTCTCCTCCTGGCCGGTGATCTGCTAATCTGACAGAACGGTTGTCTGGGGGGTGGGCAACACGAGGCCTTACTGGTTTGCATGGCACAACTACCCACTGGATAAAATCACTGAACCATTATGGGGAGGGGAGCACCAAAACAGCAAATCTTTTAAATCAAGGTTTCGCACGCCACCTGCCATTAGCCCTGGCTCCTTTTGAACTCAATTTCAAAATTGACAAATTCCTGGAAAAAATACAATACCCACGCATTTTAAAAGCAAAAGATTCATGTTATGATCTTATTCCTTACCTTTAGCTAGATCGACATCTTCAGTACTTCTACTTATTGATGTAGTCCCATTTTTAGGCGGATTTGAAGTGCTCTGTTTAAAAAAAAAAATGAACATGTGTTCATTCTCCAAAATACATTCTCTGTCCCACTCCCTCCGTGGTGCAGTTTGGCTTCAATGCTCTTTGTCCAGTGTCCCTCTGATATAAAATGCTCAGAGGTGCTTTTAATTGCGCAATGGAAAGGTCGGTTTCTGCTCTATTGTAACAGTGTGGAGACATTTCAGCAAACAGCAAGCCCATTCAACCCACTGTGCCTGTGCTACCACCGAGTCCGTATCGGAGCTATCTAAAATGGGAAAATGCTGGAAATACTCAGCAGGTCCGGCAGCATCTGTGGCGAAGAAGCAGAGTTAACGTTTCGGGCCGATGACCCTTTGTCAGTTCTGATGAAGGGTCATCGATGCGAAACATTAACTGTTTCTCTCTCCACAGATGCTACCTGACCCGCTGAGATTCCAAGCATTTTCTGTTTTGACTCCAGATTGCAGTATCCGCAGTATTTTGCTTTTGTGTCGGAGCTATCTAATCCCATTTTTCCTTCTGCTTCACTATCTTTTAATATTTTTCTTCAAGTCTTTGTGTCGCATTCACCCTCAAATGTTATAAATAGATTTGTGCTGAATAGCCACTTGTGGTAATCAATGTTCCCTCTAATTTATCTTCGGGTGCAAGGCCCCTTTAACGGGCTGAGCAGCCCGTTCAAATTTCCGTGCACGCACGGTTTTCCCCCCATTGTGAAGCCGGCAAGCAGCCTGCGCGGCACCTCCAGACCGCTGTGTATCTGTACAGCTCAACGGGAACCTTGGTGGTCATGCACTCTACATTCTAATCCTTTTCATGAAAATAGGTCTTTCTATTCCTCATCCACTGCACTCATCATCATAGGCAGTCCCTCGAAACAAGGATGAGTTCCAAGCCGAGAACGGATGAGTTCACAGGTGTTTCAATGATATTCCGGATCCTGAAGGGTGGAAGATGCCTGTGCGTGGATTTTTTTACCACACCAGCCACCACACGGGGCTTGACAGAGCTAGGTCTTGGTCCAGTGGCAAGGGTTACCCAGGACGACTGGAGACCAGCTCTGCTGCACGGACTTAGTGCGCACACAATTGCAGTGTGGGCTGGACCGTGCTGCCCCCGGGCCCTCGCCTCTCCTGGGCCCCGATCACATCCCTCTACGAACTCTCGCCGCACCTGCTGTACCTGCCTGCACTGCAATCAGCCGTCGCCCTCCTGCAGCAGCACGCGCTGCTCCCTGCAGTGGTATACCGCCGCACGCTGCTCCCTCCAATGGCCCCGGCCTGCTGATGGTTCTGCAGGCCGGGACTGTGCCGATTTCTGGGCCGGGCCGCTGCACTGCACTATGTCAACAGTGACTAAACTCCAAATGTACTTCATTGGCTATAAAGTGCTTTGAAATGTCTGGTGGTCATGAAAGGCGCTATATAAATGCAAGTCTTACTTTCTTTACAATCGGTAATAAGAACATAAGAAATAGGAACAGGAGGAGGCCTTACGGCTCCTCGAGCCTGCTCCGTCATTTAATACGATCATGGACTCATCCGATCATGGACTCATCCGATCATGGACTCATCCGATCATGGACTCATCCGATCATGGACTCATCCGATCATGGACTCATCCGATCATGGACTCAGGTCCACTTCCCCGCCCGCTCCCCATAACCCCTTATTCCCTTATCAGTTAAGAAAATGTTTATCTCTGTCTTAAATTTATTCAATGTCCAGCTTCCACAGCTCTCCGAGGCTGCGAATTCCACAGATTTGCAACCCTCAGAGAAGAAATTCCTCCTCATCTCAGTTTTAAATGGGCGGCCCCTTATTCTAAGATTATGTCCCCTGTTCTGGTCTCCCCCATCAGCGGAAACATCCTCTCTGCATCCACTTTGTCAAGCCCCCTCATAATCTTATATGTTTCAATAAGATCACCTCTCATTTTTCTGAATTCCAATGAGTAGAGGCCCAACCTACTCAACCTTTGTTCATAAGTCAACCCCCTCATCTCCGGAATCAACCTAGTGAACCTTCTCTGAACTGCCTCCAAAGCAAGTATATCCTTTCGTAAATATGGAAACCAAAACATGCAGTATTCCAGGTGTGGCCTCACCAATACCCTGCATTAACTGTAGCAAGACTTCCCTGCATCCCCTTTGCAATAAAGGCCAAGATTCCATTGGCCTTCCTGATCACTTAATTTAACTGCACAAATTAGTTTAAATTAGTCAAGCATGACTCATCCATTATTAATTCATATTGACTATCCCCAATTAGCCCATACTTTTAAGCGCTCGTTAAACGTAACCCCAATTATAACCTCTAGCAGTTCTCCTACTTACCTGACGCTAACTGGTCTACAATTACCTGTCTTACTTCTTTCTCACCCTTTTTTTGAGCAAGATGAAATATTTACCATAGAAACATAGAAATTAGGTGCAGGAGCAGGCCAATTGAACAAGTACTTTGGTTCGGTATTCACTAAGGAGGACACAAACAACCTTCCGGATATAAAAGGGGTCAGAGGGTCTAGTAAAGAGGAGGAACTGAGGGAAATCTTTATTAGTCGGGAAATTGTGTTGGGGAAATTGATGGGATTGAAGGCCGATAAATCCCCAAGGCCTGATGGACTGCATCCCAGAGTACTTAAGGAGGTGGCCTTGGAAATAGCGGATGCATTGTCATTTTCCAACATTCCATTGACTCTGGATCAGTTCCTATGGAGTGGAGGGTAGCCAATGTAACCCCACTTTTTAAAAAAGGAGGAAGAGAAAACAGGGAATTATAGACCGGTCAGCCTGACCTCAGGTTGGGTAAAATGATGGAATCAATTATTAAGGATGTCATAGCAGCGCATTTGGAAAGAGGTGACATGATAGGTCCAAGTCAGCATGGATTTGTGAAAGGGAAATCATGCTTGACAAATCTTCTGGAATTTTTTGAGGATGTTTCCAGTAAAGTGGACAAGGGAGAACCAGTTGATGTGGTATATTTGGACTTTCAGAAGGCTTTCGACAAGGTCCCACACAAGAGATTAAAGCACATGGGATTGGGGGTAGTGTGCTGACGTGGATTGAGAACTGGTTGTCAGACAGGAAGCAAAGAGTAGGAGTAAATGGGTACTTTTCAGAATGGCAGGCAGTGACTAGTGGGGTACCGCAAGGTTCTGTGCTGGGGCCCCAGCTGTTTACATTGTACATTAATGATTTAGACGAGGGGATTAAATGTAGTATCTCCAAATTTGCAGATGACACTAAGTTGGGTGGCAGTGTGAGCTGCGAGGAGGATGCTATGAGGCTGCAGTGACTTGGATAGGTTAGGTGAGTGGGCAAATGCATGGAAGATGAAGTATAATGTGGATAAATGTGAGGTTATCCACTTTGGTGGTAAAAACAGAGAGACAGACTATTATCTGAATGGTGACAGATTAGGAAAAGGGGAGGTGCAATGAGACCTGGGTGTCATGGTACATCAGTCATTGAAGGTTGGCATGCAGGTACAGCAGGCGGTTAAGAAAGCAAATGGCATGTTGGCCTTCATAGCGAGAGGATTTGAGTACAGGGGCAGGGAGGTGTTGCTACAGTTGTACAGGGCCTTGGTGAGGCCACACCTGGAGTATTGTGTACAGTTTTGGTCTCCTAACTTGAAGGACATTCTTGCTGTTGAGGGAGTGCAGCGAAGGTTCACCAGACTGATTCCTGGGATGGTGGGACTGACCTATCAAGAAAGATTGGATCAACTGGGCTTGTATTCACTGGAGTTCAGAAGAATGAGAGGGGACCTCATAGAAACGTTTAAAATTCTGATGGGTTTAGACAGGTTAGATGCAGGAAGAATGTTCCCAATGTTGGGGAAGTCCAGAACCAGGGGTCACAGTCTAAGGATAAGGGGTAAGCCATTTAGGACCGAGATGAGGAGAAACTTCTTCACCCAGAGAGTGAACCTGTGGAATTCTCTACCATAGAAAGTAGTTGAGGCCAATTCACTAAATATATTCAAAAGGGAGTTAGATGAAGTCCTTACTACTAGGGGGATCAAGGGGTATGGCGAGAAAGCAGGAAGGGGGTACTGAAGTTGCATGTTCAGCCATGAACTCATTGAATGGCGGTGCAGGCTAGAAGGGCCGAATGGCCTACTCCTGCACCTATTTTTTATGTTTCTATTCGGCCCCTCGAGCCTGCACCGCCATTCAATAAGATCATGGCTGATCATTCAACCTCAGTACCACTTTACTTTGAACTTTCAAAAATAATTTTGGGATCGTTCTAGTTAGCGCTTCTTCCATTTCATCACTAACCTATTGGGGTCTGGTTACTGATGAACTTTCAATACTTTTTCAATCGCACAGGTGGTTCCTCTGCTACTTCTTTCACGTTCCTTTGTAAATAGAGACAAAATACCTTTTGCATGCCTCCGCCATTATCCTCGCTCATCTGTGGTGAACGTGTGCAGGTTTATGCAGAGTATTCTCCACCCCACCCACACCATTCCCAAGGAGATTATGTGGGTGGCATGGCATCTATGACGGTGTACAGTGCACATGGTCTATAGAAGGAGTGAGTTCGACAAGCCAAATAATCTTTCCAAATCTCTCAATTTTTAAAAAACTTGCTATTTTTCCCAGATGAACATGCACACACAATGCCATTATTGTATCATTTAGTTTCATTAGAAAGAAAGACTTGCATTTATATAGCACCTTTCACGACCACTGGACGTCTCAAAGTGCTTTCCAACCAATGAAGTACTTCTGAAGTACACTGTTGTAATGTGGGCAACACAGCAGCCAATTTGCACACAGCAAACTCCCACAAATAGCAATGTGATAATAACCAAATAATCTGGTTTCATTATGTTGATTGAGGGATAAATATTGGACTGGACAGTGGGGATAACTCCCATCTCATCCGAAAGATGGCACCTCCGACAGTGCAGCACTCCCTCAGCACTGCACTGGAGGGTCAGCCTAGATTTATGTGCTCAAGTCCCTGGAGTGGGACTTGAACCCACAACCTTCTGACGCAGAGGTGAGTGTGCTGCCCACTGAGCCACAGCTGACACTATTAGCAGTGACAGAGACTTGAGGGAAAACTCAAGCACCACCTTTTTCTTTTGATTCCAAGTCTTTTCCTTGGAGGGTGCACAACTTTTTTTGCTCTGTTCCCTATAGTTTTCCCTGCAGCCTGGCAAGTTCTGGAGGCTCCCGAGCTGCTGCCACCACCGATGACCCTCGTGGCTAACTGGCAGGAGATGGGCAACTGCAGCCCAGCAAAGGCTCCCCACACAACACTCTCGTGCTGCTTCAATAGCATCGGTTGACCACACCATTCTCCTCCAACCCCTCTCCTCCATCGTCCAACTGGGAGGGACTGCCCTCACCTGGCTCCATTCTTATCTATCCAGTCATAGCCACAGAATCATCTGCAATGGTTACTCCTTCTGCTCCTGTACCATTTCCTCTGGTGTCCCCCCCAAGGATCGATCCTCGGTCCCCTCCTATTTCTCATCTACATGCTGCCCCTCGGCGACATCATCCAAAAACACATCAGGGTTCCACATGTACGCTGGTGACACCCAGCTCTACCTCACCGCCACCTCTCTCTCTCTCTCTCGATCCTGCCACAGTCTCGTCAGACATCCAGTACTGGGGTGAGCAGAGATTTCCTCCAACGAAATACTGGGAAGCCCGAAGCTTTCGACTCCATCCCTCTCCCCAACATGTGGCTTGGTGTCAAATTTTGTTTGGTAACAGTCCTGTGATGCGCCTTGGGACATTTTACTACATCATAGGTGCTATATAAATACAAGTTGTAATACAGGTTGAACCTCCCTTATCCGGCACCCTCGGGACCTGGCCTGTTCCGAATGAGGGATATTTCCCGAGAGGGGGAGCGTGTGTGTGTGCCGATTGGCTGGAACGACTGTCAGACAGTCAGTCTCAGCTCACATTGGAGGCCAAACTATTCTAGAATTAGGATATCCTCAAAATCTATGGAATGGTTAGCTGATCCAAAATATTAAAAAGGTAAGTACTTTGAAAACATTTTCTGAACAATTTTTATTGGAATTTCCATCAGTGTGGTATCGGAGGGGCACCAGGCCCCGATGTGCTCTAGGTTGAGGGGGCTTCTGCTACTGCCGATCACTTTTCTGGATTTTCTGTTTAACTGAATGATTTAATTAAATAATAAAGGAAAGGTATTATCGTTGTGCCGAAAAAGGGATTGGGAAACCTGGGGTGAGACGGGGGGCAGAGTTCTTCGCATGCGCCATCCGGCGGCTGGAAATGGTGCCGGACCAGGGGTGGTGCCAGATAAGAGAGGTTTAATCTGTAGTTAAAAGTGTACAGGTACCTCCCTTTCCAACATTCAGGGTGCTTGGGGGAAATGCATCACAATGTATTTTTCTCTTTTCAAACAAAGTTGCCAAAGTGCAGCACCTCCTAAACCCACGACCTCCACCACCTAAAATGGCGAAGGCAGCAGCTGCATGGGAGAACCAAGTCACACACCATCCCAACATCCGTCACTGTTCCTTCAGCGTCGCCGAGTCAAAATCCTGAACTCCCGAACGATGCTGTGTGGGAGTACCGTCACCACACGGGCTGCAGCGGTTCAAGGCAGTAGCTCACCATCGCCTTCTCAAGCGCAAGTAGGAATGGGCAACAAATGCTGGCCTTTCTAGCGACATCCATATCCCAAGAATGAACGTTTGGGGGAAAAAAAGGTACCTGAGATCCAGCTGAGGGAAAGGAGACGCCATCTTCTTTAAGTGCTTTGATGGTAGCAGCAATAAGACTGAGCTGGGGATCCTTGTGAAACTCCTCCAACCATTCCACCATTAATGCCTTCAGCTTCTCACACACTTTCGGATGAGCCTGCTAATAAACAGTACACTGAGCGGTTAATATAAAAAAAAAAGCCGAAGCTATATCAGCAACTCTTCCAAGTGCTCCCACAGTTTCTTGGCCAACATTTCCCTCCCCTTCGGTCAACATTCCTCACTTAACCAACACCGTCATAAACAAATTCACTTCACTGCCATTTGTTGCGATCTTGTCATGCACAAAGTTTTGCTTCATTTGCCCACATTCAATAAGATCATGGCCGAAACTCGACCTCAACACCACTTTCCTGACTGATCTCCATATCCCTTGATTTCCCTAGAGTGCAAGAATCTATCTATCTCAGCCTTAGAAAACCTCAACAACAGCCCTCAGGGATAGAGAATTACAACGATTCACAACCCTCTGAGTAAACATATTACTCAGCTCAGTCTTAAATGCCGACTCTTTATCCTGAGACTAGGCCCTCTAGTTCTATACAGTCCAGCCAGTGGAAACAACCTCTCAGCATCTCCCCGGTCATAAGAAATAGGAGCAGGAGTGGGCCATTTGGCCCTTCGAGCCTGCTCTGCCATTTAATAAGATCATGGCTGATCTGATCATGGACTCAGCTCCAGTTCACTGCCCGCTCCCCATAACCTTTACTCCCTTAACACTCAAAAATCTGTCTATCGCCACCTTAAATATATTCAATGACCCAGCTTCCACAGCTCTCTGGGGCAGAGAGTTCCATAGCTTTACAACCCTCAGAAGAAATTTCTCCTCATCTCAGTTTTAAATGGGTGGCCCCTTATTCTGAGACGATGTCCCCTAGTTTTAGTTTCTCCTATGAGTGGAAACATCCTCTCTGCATCCGCCTTGTCGAGCCCCCTCATTATTTTATATGTTTCGATAAGATCACCTCTCATCCTGAATTCCAATGAGTATAAGCCCAACCTACTCAACCTATCTTCATAAGTCAACCCCCTCATCTCCGGAATCTACCAAGTGAACCTTCTCTGAACAGCCTCCAATGGAAGTATATCCTTCCTTAAATACGGAGACCAAAACTGTATGCTGTACTCTAGGTGTGGCCTCACCAATACCCTGCACAGTTGTAGCAGGACTTCTCTGCTTTTATACTCCATTCCCCTTGCAATAAAGGCCAAATTCCATTTGCCTTCCTGATCACTTGCTGTACCTGCATACTAACTTTTTGTGTTTCATGCACAAGGATCCTTAGGTCTCTGTGTACTGCAGCATTTTGCAATTTTTCTCCATTTAAATTATAATTTGCTTTTCTATTTTTTCTGCCAAGGTGGATAACCTCACATTTTCCCACATTATACTCCATATGCCAAATTTTTATATCCCTTTACAGATTTTGTGTGTCCTCCTCACAATTTGCTTTCCCATCCACCTTTGTATCAGCAGCAAACTTGGCTATGTTACACTCGGTCCCTTCATCCAAGTTATTAATATAGATTGTAAATAGTTGAGGCCCCTACACCGTTCCCTGCGGCATCCTACTAGATACTGTTTGCAGCCGGAAAATGACCCATTTATCCCGACTCTCTTATGTGTTAGCCAATCCTCTATCTGTGCTAATATATTACCCCCAACCCTGTAAACTTTTATCTTGTGCAGTAACCTTTTATGTGGCACCTTATCGAATGCCTTCTGGAAGTCCAAATACATATCGACTGGTTCCCCTTTATCCACCCTGCTCGTTACAGTCTCAAAAGAACTACAGCAAATTTGTCAAACATGATTTCCCTTTCATAGAACCATGCTGGCTCTGCTTGATTGAATTATGCTTTTCCAAATGTCCTGCTACTGCTTCCTTAATAATGGACTCCAGCATTTTCCCAACAGATGTTTGGCTAACTGGTCTATAGTTTCCTGCTTTCTGTCTGCCTCCTTTTTTTTTTTAAAAAAAAAGGGGGGTTACATTTGCAGTTTTCCAATCTGCTGGGACCTCGTCCAACTGTGTAGCTATTGTTAGGGTGCCTATAGACTATGCCCACCAGTGACATTTCCCCCTTATTATTCCTCATCTTCATCAAAACTGATTCAACATCTTCTGAGCCAATATTGTTTCTCACTAACAACTGATCCTTTATTATCAGAACTACCCCACCCCCTTTTCGTTTCTGTCTGTCCTTCCAAATTGCCAAAATATTTAGTTCCCAGCCTTGGTCACCTTGCAACCACGTCTCTGTAATGGCAACAGTTCATACCCATTTGTATCTATTGGTGCTGTCAACTCATCTATTTTGTTACAAATGCTGCGTGCATTTAAATTTGTTTTTTTTAACCATTTTTTCCTGCTTTGACCCCACTTTCTGATTCAGCTTTATGTTTACACATTTTGTCCCTTCCGGTCATGCTCTGGGTTTCATTGCTCCCAGTGCTATCCTGCTCAACAGCCTTCTCCTTATTCTTTGACTTTTTAAATTCCCGCTCACCTGAACCCTCCGCGCCCTCTCTACAGCCCGAGCTATTTGATTGCCCAGGACCCTAGTCTCAGCACGGTCTAAGTGGAGCCCGTCCCAATGGAACAGCTCCCTCTTACCTCAGCCAGTGTCCCAAGAAGCCAAACCCATTTCTCCCACACCAGTCTTTGAGCCACGTGTTTAACTCTCTGATCTTATTTACCCGATGCAAATTTGCTCGTGGCTCAGGTAGTAATCCAGAGATTACCACCTTTGTGGTTCTGCTATTTAATCTGTCAATCCCCCTCAGAATCTTATGTTTCTATGAGATCACCTCTCATTCATCTAAACTCCAGAGACGAGAGGCCCATTCTACTCAATCTCTTCTCATAGGACAATGCTCTCATCCCAGGAATCAATCTAGTGAACCTTTGTTGCATTGCCTCCAAGACAAATATATTCTTCATAAACAGTGACAGTGCTTCAGCGTAATTCATTGTACGTGAAGCACTAAGACATTCGAGATAAGATGCTATATAAAGGCACATCTTTTTTCATTATTATGGCACCCAAAAATTATATGCCACAGTCAGAATTTTCATTAACAACTTGCTCAGTAGCCTAGTGAGCACAGACTGCCCGTCGGTGTCGCAATAAATCGCAGAGGGTAGGACGTCGCATGCTCAAACCCTGGTCTGTGTCGAGTTGGCTGATCTTAGGCAGGAACTGATAGTGTCTAGCTGCTGACCTGACCTCAGCCACGCTTACAACTCCTAATCATTCTTCAAATGACCCTGTATATCAAGTATGGACAAGATTGGGCTTAGATGCAACACACTTAGAAACATAGAAATCTACAGCGCAGAAGGAGGCCATTTCAGCCCATCGCCCGACAAAGAGCCGCACGGCCCTCGGTCAGCAGCTCTGAAGGTTACATATAAACCTATGAACAATGGCGGAAAGGTAAAGAGCACCCTGCCCAACCAGTCCGCCCCACACAACTGCGACACCCCTTGCACCGAAACATTCTACACTCCATCCCAACCGGAGCCATGTGATCTCCTGGGAGAGGCAAAAGCCAGATTAAAAGCCCAGGCCAATTTGGGGGAAAAAGAAAGCTGGGAAAATTCCTCTCCGACCCATCCAGGCGATCGAAACTTGCTGGCTGGACTCTCGCATGAAGAAAGCCCAGTCGGAATGGTGCCCCAGGGAGAGTTAGAACCTTCATTGGGGAAAACAATGGGCAAAACAACAAAAATTCAAACAGCACCCCCAGATCTACCGGAGAGATTGGTGACATACACACTGTAAATTTAGCCGTGTAATACTGATTAGAAATGCAGGAAAATATGGAGGACGTTTGGTGAGATCAGCACGCTACCCGGATAAAGGCTGGGGCCAGGCCAGAAACAATATCAATAAAGGCATATTTCATGACATCCCTCAGCCTTCTCTTTTCTAGAGAAATAAGCCTCAGCTTGTTAAATCTTTCCTGATAATTATAACTTCTCACTTCTGGTATCATCCTTGTAAATCTTTTTTTTTTTTGCACCTTCTCCAGTGCCTCTATAATCCTCGTTGTAATATGGAGATCAGAACTGCACACAAGTTTAGCATAGCTTCTCTGCTTTTCAATTCTATCCCTCTAGAAATTAACTCCAGTGGCTTAGTTTGCTATCACACAGCAAAGAACATGGCTGTAACGGGACAGAATTTGGCTCTGGGACTCGGCTCATTGTTACCAGTGAGTTCTTTTGTGCGAGTGTCAAAAGTAGCGTAATTCCGTAATTCTGACACAGCCAGGTGTGCGCGCGCGCCTTTCTTCAGCAGTGCGTCTGCAAGCGACCAGAAAACCAGCGCAAATCAAGGAAAATTCCGACTGCCCCTGTTTGAATAGGTGGGGGGCGCGAAGCTATTACAATAAACGTTTAACTGTTTCAGCGAGGGTTACGGTAGAGTGGCATAAATGGCTCAGGAAACGCTGGCCTGGTGTAAAACCTAATATAGCTTACTCACGCCATAATTTCCTAAAAATTCTGCGCGAACGTTCCCCAGGGAACCCGCGCAGCCAACTTTTCAATGTAGAAATTCGCATACACCATATTTTGAATGGCTCGCACTGCTCCTGAAAGGGGCCACACACAGGGCCAGAAACAATGACAAGGAACATTGGCGTACGATGCAGATACACCATGGCGCGAGTTTTCAGAATGCTCCGGACCATTATAATGGTTACATTTGCACACTGTTCATGCTTAGCTGCAGATAACAGTTTGATTCATCGCACGGGGACAGGAAAAGAAACAGCAACACTAACATTGCAAACTCGTCAGGTAATCCACTTTGGTGGCAAAAACAGGAAGGCAGAATATTATCTGAATGGCGGCAGATTGGGAAAAGGGGAGGTGCAACGAGACCTGGATGTCATGGTACATCAGTCATTGAAGGTTGGCATGCAGGTGCAGCAGGCAAATGGCATGTTGGCCTTCATAGCGAGGGGATTTGAGTATAGGAGCAGGGAGGTCTTATTGCAGTTGTACAGGGCCTTGGTGAGGCCTCATCTGGAATATTGTGTTCAGTTTTGGTCTCCTAATCTGAGGAAGGACGTTTTTGCTATTGAGGGAGTGCAGCGAAGGTTTACCAGACTGATTCAGGACTGACATATGAGGAGAGACTGGATCGACTGAGCCTGTATTCACTGGTGTTCAGAAGAATGAGACGGGATCTCATAGAAAGATACAAGATTCTGACAGGACTGGACAGGTTAGATGCAGGAAGAATGTTCCCGATGTTGGGAGAGTCCAGAACTAGGGGTCACAGTCTAAGGATAAGTGGTAAGCCATTTAGGACCGAGATGAGGAGAAACTTCTTCACTCAGAATTGTTAACCTGTGGAATTCTCTACCGCAGAGAGTTGTTGATGCCAGTTCGTTAGATATATTCAAAGGGGAGTTAGATATGGCCCTTATGGCTAAAGGGATCAAGGGTTATGGAGAGAAAGCAGGAAAGGGGTACTGTGGTGAATGATCAGCCATGATATTGAATGGCGGTGCAGGCTTAAAGGGCCGAATGGCCTACTCCTGCACCTATTTTCTATGTTTCTACGTCAGGGATTACTGGAAACTCGGGTTTACTGTACCTTATTATATACACTTAATAAACTTCCAACTTCACTTGTGAAGTCCCGAGAACATATTTCTAGGTGGAAAATCCTCCCACAGTTCGAGACACAGGCACCTAGTAACTGTAAATTGAGAGAGCAGAGTGGAGAGAGTTATTTACTTCGACCATCATCAGCACAAAGTGAATACCTAGAAGAGGGTTTAAAAAAAGCATTAGAAGTACAACAAATCAATACGCATTGACTAATTAGACCTTTGACAAAGATTTAAGTGTGGTCACAGCACTAACCAGGTAGTTAAGCTGCTCTCATTACACTGGAAATCCTCAGATTGCTGACCTTAAGAGACACTTAACAAGCAAAGGGTTGTGTTGGAAATATGACTGTTCACTTGGCAACTCTCCATTCCAAATAGGAACGATGGATTGCGCCTTCACAAACCAGGGTGTCCGCAAAGTGGGAATCATAATTACGAGCTTGAAGGCTACTATGATTTACATCTTGTCAATTTGAAAAACGTGTGGTGCTGATTTTTTTTGTGGGGGCAAAAAAGTGAATATTTCTATATAAAGCAGGGAGTACTGGTGTGATACCAGCAGCGAAAATTGCCTCGAAGAGTTACTGAGCTAGCCAGCTGAAATGGTGCTGATCAGAGCTCGTTAGTTTAGTTGTGCCTGAATTATCACGGCACCATTTACAAGCTCCGCTTCATTGTGGCATCAGGCAACGCCCACTGCCACCCTCCCGGAAAAAAAAACTCGCAGGTATTTGACTCCCCTCAAGCCGGACCTGGATGGAGGGCAATTATGATACCCCGCAGTCTCATCCCCCCCCGCCCGCAAAAAAAGCAACTTACAATATCAGGAAGCAGGGATATTCATGGTCTCTGTGGCAGAGTGCCTCAAAAGAAAGACACGAATAACCTCCCGAAAATACTAGGGGACCGAGGGTCTAGCAAGGAGGAGGAACTGAGGGAAATCCTGATTAGTCATGAAATGGTGTTAGGGAAATTGATGGGATTGAAGGCCGATAAATCCCCAGGGCCTGATAGTATGCATCCCAGAGAACTTAAGGAAGTGGCTCTCGAAATAGTAGATGCATTGGTGATCATTTTCCAACATTCCATGGACTCTGGATCAGTTCCTTTGGATTGGAGGGTAGCTAATGTAACAACACTTTTTAAAAAAGGAGGGAGAGAGAAAACAGGGAATTCTAGACCGGTTAGCCTGACATCGGTATTGGGGAAAATACTGGAATCAATTATTAAAGATGTAATAGCAGTGCATTTGGAAAGCAGCGACATGATCGGTCCAAGTCCGCATGGATTTATGAAAGGAAAATCATGCTTGACAAATCTTCTAGAATGTAGTGTATTTGGACTTTCAAAAGGCTTTTGACAAGGTCCCACACAAGAAATTAGTGTGCAAAATTAAGGCACATGGGCAGATAGGAAGCAAAGAGTAGGAATAAACGGGTCCTTTTCAAAATGGCAGGCAGTGGGGTCCCGCAAGGTTCAGTGCTGGGACCCCAGCTATTTACAACATATATTAATGATTTAGACAAAGGAATTGAATGTAATATCTCCAGGTTTGCAGATGACACTAAGCTGGGTGGCAGTGTGAGCTGTGAGGAGGATGCTAAGAGGCTGCAGGGTGACTTAGACAGGTTAGGAGAGTGGGCAAATGCATGGCAGATGCAGTATAATGTGGATAAATGTGAGGTTAGCCACTTTGGTGGCAAAAACAGGAAGACAGATTATCTGAATGGTGACAGATTACTAAAAGGGGAGGTGCAAGGAGACTTAGGTGTCATGGGCAATCAGTCATTGAAAGTTGGCATGCAGGTACAGCAGGCGGTGAAGAAAGCAAATGGCATGTTGGCCTTCATAGCGAGAGGATTTGAGTATAGGAGCAGGGAGTTCTTGCTGCAGTTGTACAGGGCCTTGGTAAGGCCACATCTTGAGTATTGTGTGCAGTTTTGGTCTCCTAATCTGAGGAAGGACATTCTTGCTATTTGAGGGAGTGCAGCAAAGGTTCACCAGACTGATTCCCGGGATGGCAGGACTGACATATGAAGAAAGACTGGATCGACTAGGCCTTTATACACTGGAATTTAGAAGAATGAGAGGGGATCTCATAGAAGCATATAAAATTCTGACAGGATTGGACAGGTTAGATGCAGGAAGAATGTTCCTGATGTTGGGGAAGTCCAGAACCAGGGGTCACAGTCTAAGGATAAGGGATAAGGGGTAAGCCATTTAGGACCGAGATGAGGAGAAACTTCTTCACCCAGAGAGTGGTGAACCTGTGGAATTCTCTACCACAGAAAGTTGTTGAGGCCAGTTCGTTGGACATATTCAAAAGGGAGTTAAATGTGGACCTTAAGGATAAAGGGATTAGAGGGTATGGAGAGAAAGCAGTAATGTGGTACTAAAGTTGCATGATCAGCCATGGTCATATATTGAATGGTGGTGCAGGCTCGAAGGGCCAAATGGCCTGTTCCTGCACCTACTTTCTAAAACAGGTTACATTTCACCACTCAGCCATGAGCTTTAAGAGATGGAAGAGAAAGTTTCATCTTAAACACTAAAGAAGTGAAAGGGCTGGAGCTGAACCAGCCCCACTCACCGTTAACGCCTTCATCGCCACGTGAGGATTTTTGTGATTTACTCTCTTCATAATGGCCTTCAGACAATCTTTTGCCCTAAAGTTAATGGAATGCACAAAATGACTTGCGTTAAAAAAATTTTTAATGATGTATGCAAAAGCTACAACCCAACAGGCAGATTCCAGTCTCCAGCATTCCCTGACCAAACAATTAAACTGAGTGACCTTTAAACTCTGTGCACTTGAATCACAATTAGACTGTAAGATGCCAGTCCGCCCTGAAATGAACGGCGAGCTCAATTACAAGAATGCAAAATGGACACACCTAACAATGGAGTTACACGCGAATATACTTCCGCAGAATTGTGTTACATGGCTCCTGCCCTTAGTAAGTCAGAGGATGCACTGTTTAATGTCAACAATGCTACGCAAGAGCCACAAACATAAATAAAAACAGAAAACGCTGATATACACAGACACACACACATGGGTGCGCCGATGGAGGGTCTCACCCGAAACAACTGCCTTGCCTTTGCTCTTTTCGGATGCTGTGTAATGCTAGCATGTAGTTTTTATTTCCTATTCTCATTTTGTTTTATCCATTTATAAGTACGCCAGACAAATCAAGTAAAAGGCAAGAAAATACGTAATCATTTTGGAACAATGTTCCCGCACGGGCTGTGCAGACAACTCAATTGTTCGCGCACACGCAGTTATTTTAATGGTAACACTCGACCAGCTCCGTTGGGCGGGTCACATTGTTCGCATGCCTGACAACACTCCCAAAGCAAGCGCTCTACTCGGAACTCCTACACGGCAAGTGAGCCCCAGGTTTCAAGGACACCCTCAAAGCCTCCTTGATAAAAATGCAACATCCCCACCGACACCTGACCAAAGACCGCCCTAAGTGGAGGAAGAGCATCCGGGAGGGCGCTGAGCGCCTCGAGTCTCGTTGCCGAGAGCATGCTGAAAACAAGCGCAGGCAGCGGAAGGAGCGTGCGACAAACCTGTCCCACCCACCCTTTCCTTCAACCACTATCTGTCCCACCTGTGACAGAGACTGTAATTTCCATATTGGACTGTTCAAGCACCTAACAACTCACTTTTAGAGTGGAAGCAAGTTTTCCTCGAATTCGAGGGACTGCCTATGATGACGAAATCTGTTGATGGCCTGCATGGGACCTCCAGATCGCTGTGTGGCTTAACGCGAACGTTGGTCGCCAGCACAGACAGCCTGCTCAGAATGCTTGAGCAGTGCAAGGAAGGTAGTGCAGGGGTCCCCTGTGGTCATCCCCCTGCAAAACAGATACACTGCTTTAAGTACTGTTGAGGGGGATGACTCATCAGGGGAGGGCAGCAGCAGCCAAGTTCATGGCACCGTGGCTGGCTCTGTTGCACAGGAGGGCAGGAAAAGGAGTGGGAGAGCGATAGTGATAGGGGATTCAATTGTAAGGGGAATAGATAGGCGTTTCTGCGGCCGCAACCGAGACTCCAGGATGGTATGTTGTCTCCCTGGTGCAAGGGTCAAGGATGTCTCGGAGCGGGTGCAGGACATTCTAAAAAGGGAGGGAGAACAGCCAGTTGCCGTGGTGCACATTGGTACCAATGACATAGGTTGAAAAAAAAGGGATGAGATCCGACAAAACAAATTTAAGGAGCTAAATTAAAAAGTAGGACCTCAAAAGTAGTAATCTCGGGATTGCTACCAGTGCCACGTGCTAGTCAGAGTAGGAATCATAGGCTAGCGCAGATGAATACGTGGCTTGAGCAGTGGTGCAGCAGGGAGGGATTCAAATTCCTGGGGCATTGGAACCGGTTCTGGGGGAGGTGGGACCAGTACAAACCAGACGGTCTGCACCTGGGCAGGACCGGAACCAATGTCCTAGGAGGAGTGTTTGCTAGTGCTGTTGGGGAGGAGTTAAACTAATATGGCAGGGGGATGGGAACCAATGCAGGGAGACAGAGGGAAACAAAAAGGAGACAAAAGCAAAAGACAGAAAGGAGATGAGGAAAAGTGGAGGGCAGAGAAACCCAAGGCAAAGAACAAAAAGGGCAACTGTACAGCAAAATTCTAAAAGGACAAAGGGTGTTAAAAAAACAAGCCTGAAGGCTTTGTGTCTTAATGCAAGGAGTATCCGTAATAAGGTGGATGAATTAACTGTGCAAATAGATGTTAACAAATATGATGTGATTGGGATTACGGAGACATGGCTCCAGGATGATCAGGACTGGGAACTCAACATCCAGGGGTATTCAACATTCAGGAAGGATAGAATAAAAGGAAAAGGAGGTGGGGTAGCATTGCTGGTTAAGGAGGCGATTAATGCAATAGTTAGGAAGGACATTAGCTTGGATGATGTGGAATCTATATGGGTAGAGCTGCAGAACACCAAAGGGCAAAAAACGTTAGTGGGAGTTGTGTACAGACCTCCAAACAGTAGTAGTGATGTTGGGGAGGGCATCAATTAGGAAATTAGGGGTGCATGCAATAAAGGTGCAGCAGTTATCATGGGTGACTTTAATATGCACATAGATTGGGCTAACCAAACTGGAAGCAATACGGTGGAGGAGGATTTCCTAGAGTGCATAAGGGATGGTTTTCTAGACCAATATGTCGAGGAACCAACTAGGGGGGAGGCCATCTTAGACTGGGTGTTGTGTAATGAGAGAAGATTAATTAGCAATCTCGTTGTGCGAGGCCCCTTGGGGAAGAGTGACCATAATATGGTGGAATTCTACATTAGGATGGAATGAAACAGTTAATTCAGAGACATGGTCCAGAACTTAAAGAAGGGTAACTTTGAAGGTATGAGGCGTGAATTGGCTAGGATAGATTGGCGAATGATACTTAAGGGGTTGACTGTGGATGGGCAATGGCAGACATTTAGAGACCGCATGGATGAACTACAACAATTGTACATTCCTGTCTGGCGTAAAAATAAAAAAGGGAAGGTGGCTCAACCATGGCTATCAAAGGAAATCAGGGATAGTATTAAAGCCAAGGAAGTGGCATACAAATTGGCCAGAAATAGCAGCGAACCCGGAGACTGGGAGAAATTTAGAACTCAGCAGAGGAGGACAAAGGGTTTGATTAGGGCAGGGAAAATGGAGTACGAGAAGAAGCTTGCAGGGAACATTAAGACGGATTGCAAACGTTTCTATAGATATGTAAAGAGAAAAAGGTTAGTAAAGACAAACGTAGGTCCCCTGCAGTCAGAATCAGGGGAAGTCATAACGGGGAACAAAGAAATGGCAGACCAATTGAACAAGTACTTTGGTTCGGTATTCACTAAGGAGGACACGAACAACCTTCCGGATATAAAAGGGGTCAGAGGGTGAAGTAAAGGGGAGGAACTGAGGGAAATTCTTATTAGTCGGGAAATTGTGTTGGGGAAATTGATGGGATTGAAGGCCGATAAATTCCCAGGGCCTGATGGACTGCATCCCAGAGTACTTAAGGAGGTGGCCTTGGAAATAGCGGAAGCATCGACAATCATTTTCCAACATTCCATTGACTCTGGATCAGTTCCTATCGAGTGGAGGGTAGCCAATGTAACCCCACTTTTTAAAAAAGGAGGGAGAAAACAGGGAATTATAGACCGGTCAGCCTGACATCGGTAGTGGGTAAAATGATGGAATCAATTATTAAGGATGTCATAGCCGCGCATTTGGAAAGAGGTGACATGATAGGTCCAAGTTAGCATGGATTTGTGAAAGGGAAATCATGCTTGACAAATCTTCTGGAATTTTTTGAGGATGTTTCCAGTAGAGTGGACAAGGGAGAACCAGTTGATGTGGTATATTTGGACTTTCAAAAAGGCTTTCGACAAGGTCCCACACAAGAGATTAATGTGCAAAGTTAAAGCACATGGGATTGGGGGTAGTGTGCAGGCGTGGATTGAGAACTGGTTGTCAGACAGGAAGCAAAGAGTAGGAGTAAATGGGTACTTTTCAGAATGGCAGGCAGTGACTAGTGGGGTACCGCAAGGTTCTGTGCTGGGGCCCCAGCTGTTTACATTGTACATTAATGATTTGGACGAGGGGATTAAATGTAGTATCTCCAAATTTGCAGATGACACTAAGTTGGGTGGCAGTGTGAGCTGTGAGGAGGATGCTATGAGGCTGCAGAGCGACTTGGATAGGTTAGGTGAGTGGGCAAATGCATGGCAGATGAAGTATAATGTGGATAAATGTAAGGTTATTCACTTTGGTGGTAATAACAGAGAGACAGACTATTATCTGAATGGTGACAGATTAGGAAAAGGGGAGGGGCAACGAGATCTGGGTGTCATGGTACATCAGTCATTGAAGGTTGGCATGCAGGTACAGCAGGCGGTTAAGAAAGCAAATGGCATGTTGGCCTTCATAGCGAGGGGATTTGAGTACAGGGGCAGGGAAGTGTTACTATAGTTGTACAGGGCCTTGGTGAGGCCACACCTGGAGTATTGTGTACAGTTTTGGTCTCCTAACCTGAGGAAGGACATTCTTGCTACTGAGGGAGTGCAGCGAAGGTTCACCAGACTGATTCCTGGGATGGCAGGACTGACCTATCAAGAAAGACTGGATCAACTGGGCTTGTATTCATTGGAGTTCAGAAGAATGAGAGGGGACCTCATAGAAACGTTTAAAATTCTGATGGGTTTAGACAGGTTAGATGCAGGAAGAATGTTCCCAATGTTGGGGAAGTCCAGAACCAGGGGTCACAGTCTAAGGATAAGGGGTAAGCCATTTAGGACCGAGATGAGGAGAAACTTCTTCACCCAGAGAGTGGTGAACCTGTGGAATTCTCTACCACAGAAAGTTGTTGAGGCCAATTCATTAAATATATTCAAAAAGGAGTTAGATGTAGTCCTCACTACTAGGGGGATCAAGGGATATGGCGAAAAAGCAGGAATGGGGTACTGAAGTTGCATGTTCAGCCATGAACTCATTGAATGGCGGTGCAAGCTAGAAGGGCCGAATGGCCTACTCCTGCACCTATTTTCTATGTTTCTATGAAATCGTCGTGGCAATAATAGACAGTACGCTTTTTTGTAGCCTGTGTGTTTGAGCGCTCAAACGGTCATCCTCCAGACACAAGCCAGCTTTTGAAGGAACCGATAAATTTCTGCCAGGATTCTCCACAATTCAAGGAGACATGGTACGAAAATTTCACACACACACACACACACACACAAAAAAAGATGTTCCAACCGGCAATGGTTGTCCTCCAATGGGCTCACCCAAGTGGGCATAATTTGCGAGAGATATTTACCAACAGGAAATTCCAGGAGGGGTCACTGGCGATGTCCCTGTTAGGCTGCGCAGCGGTCTGGAGCTCCTGCGCAAGCAGCTCACTGGCGATTACATGGGAGAAACCGCGTGCGCGCGAAGATTTGAATGGGTCGCGCAGCTAATTAAAAGGGCCGTTTGTTGAACTGCTTGCTTGCTCTTTTTCGTTTCACTGCTTTAAACGTCAGATTACACACACACTCTTATAGTAATGGCAGGATCAGGTCTTTATTTAAATCTTCATACTATACAAAAAACAGTATGAAAGTTACTGAGACAGACACTTCACAAAACCAGTGCCTGCTCACTGCTCTCGAGACACACACGTTCCGTTTTCCAGTGTTTCTGCTCTCATCATCATAGGCAGTCCCTCGGAATCGAGGAAGACTTGCTTCCACTCTTAACTTGGGTCCTTAGGTGACTGAACAGTCCAATACGAGAACCACAGTCCCTGTCACAGGTGGGACAGATAGTCGCTGAACGTAAGGGAGGTTTGCCACATGCTCCTTCCGCTGCCTGCGCTTGATTTCTGCATGCTCTTGGCGATGAGACTCGAGGTTCTCAACGTTCTCCCTGATTCACTTCCTCCACTTAGGGTGGTCTTTGGCCAGGGACTCCCAGGTGTCAGTGGGGATGTTGTACTTTATCAGGGAGGATTTGAGGATGTCCTTGTAGCGTTTCCTCTGCCCACCTTTGGCTCGTTTGCCGTGAAGGAGTTCAGAGTAGAGCGCTTGCTTTGGGAGTCTCGTGCCTGGCATGCGGACAATGTGGTCTGCCCAGTGGAGCTGATCAAGTGTGGTCAGTGCTTCAATGCTGGGGATGTTGGCCTGGTCAAGGACGCTAATGTTGGTGCGTCTGTCCTCCCAGGGAAATTTGTAGGATCTTGCGGAGAAATCGTTGGTGGTATTTCTCCAGCGACTTGAAGTGTCTAGTGCTAAAACAGTGTTCGCTCACATCTCTCATACAAAATCAGGTCTTTGAACTCTATATCTCATACGTACCATCAGTAAAGCATGTTACAGCAAAACTACATACAAATACTCTCAGAATGACAATATAAACTAAACAACCAGCCACTCAGCCTCCTGAAATTGGTTTATTACCGGTCAACTCTTGCCATGAATTTTATTACTATAACACAGAGGTGACCAAATTGACACATTTCAACATGGCTGAGTAACTCTCACAGCTTCTAGCTTCTCTTGTCCTGTGAAGACATTCTCTGCTTTGGTCTAAACGTCAATTTGCAATCCATGCTCAATCAGTAAAGCTGCTTGAACTGAAGCCAGACTGCGCTGAAAGCGAGGTATTCGGTCAATACGGGCTTTTGCTCCAAAAGGAAAAAAATGACCGCTCACTGGATAGTGATCAGGAGTAGGTACAGTGACCAATTTCCCCCCTCTTTAAAATCGGGGCTGATTGCAGTGAGCCCATTGCCACTCTGGCTATAATCAGGCAACTCAGCGCAGGCCAGGGATCAAAGCCAGCACACTCCTGGTCTGTAGGGCTCAATTACTCATTTGCTGAATCCCTCAGAGCCATTGAGAAAACTTCGAAAGGGTGTGCGCTTCAAAAAATGATTTAAAAGGGGGGGAAAAATGCAAGTTGAAGAGGAAGAGAAATAAGTTAAAATACAACTTCCATCCATACCCATTTGGTGTAGTCCCAACACGATCACAGATATCCATGATGAGTGTCCAGTCTTCACTGGTGTTGTGCTCATTCGTGGCTTTTTCTGAAGGAAAAAAAAAAAGAGATGAGTTACATTGGGCATACAGCACAGAAACAGGCCATTTGACCCAACCGGTCTAGAAAAGTGAATCGGCAATCACTATTAACTTTTGCGCATAAAGTGTGGTGTGTCACTGGTGGGGGGAATTTAACACTTTATTTGCATCTGGTAACTGCATCATAGGTTAGGGACAACAAGGGATATTTAAAGGAAGGATATACTTGCATTGGAGGCTGTTCAGAGAAGGTTCACTCGGTTGATTCCGGAGATGAGGGGGTTGACTTCTGAAGGTAGGTTGGGCCTATACACATTGGAGTTCAGAAGAATGAGAGGTGCTCCTATTGAAATTTATATGGTAAGGAGGGAGCTCGACAAGGTGGATGCAGAGAGGATATTTCCACTCATAGGGGAAACTAAAACTAGGGGATATAGTCTTAGAATTAGGGGCCGCACATTTAAAACTGAGATGAGGAGAAATTTCTTCTCCGAGGGTTGTAAATCTGTGGAATTCTCTGCCCCAGAGAGCTGTGGAGGCTGGGTCATTGAATATATTTAAGGCAGAGATAGACAGATTTTTGAGCGATAAGGGAGTAATGGGCTATGGGGAGCGGGCAGGGAAGTGGGGCAGAGTCCACAATCAGATCAGCCATGATCTTAATGAATGACGGAGCAGGATCGAGGGGCCAAATGGCCTACTCAAGCTCCTATTTCTTATATTCTTAAATGTAGGGTGAAGCGTCAATCTACTGTTACAACAATGTGCCTGCAAGTCACAAGTATTCTCTATAGCACCAGTGCGACAGTTCCCATACAAACCATGCCCATTGCCACTGACTGCCATCAATTCACTATTAAACAGTGCTGTTATGTGGACATTTGCCCCCATCAACTTGCCTCCTCTCCTGGTGGTGCAGGCTCATGCTGGGTGAGGTTCTATGGCTACCGACAGCCCTTTAGCACCATGCCCAAGTGAGGCTATTCAACTATAAAGGCACTGCATCGGAGCATAGTCTCGCCTTATGTCCAGGTCATTAAATAGCAATGGCAAGGCAAGGCAATACAGAATAAATGGTGGGATACTGAACAGGGTAGAGGGAGAGAGAGACCTTGGAGTGCATGTCCATCGATCCCTGAAGGTAGCAGGACAGGTATGTAAGGGGGTTAAGGCGGCATACGTAATACTTTATTTTATTAGTCAAGGCAGAGAATTTAAGAATTGGATATTAAGGGAATCAAGTGATATGGGGAAAGTGGAGTTGAGGTAGAAAATCAGCCATGATCTTATTGAATGGTGGAGCAGGCTCGAGGGGCCCAATGGCCTACTCCTGCTCCTAATTCTTATGTTCTTATGCAAGAGCAGGGAAGTTATGCTTGAATTGTATAAAACACTAATTAGGCCACAGCTCGAGTACTGCGTGCAGTTCTGGGCTACGGACCAAGAGCTGGAAAGTGGGATTAGGCTGGGTAGCTCAAGGGCAATTAGGGATGGGCAATAAATGCTGGTCTTTCCAATGACGCCCACATTCCGGAACTTGGCCGGCACAGACATGATGGGCTGAATAATATCCTTCTGTGCCCTGACAAAAGTTCTGACTGCCAGTTTGCAGACAGAACTCATATAGAACAGTCAGGGCTCACCCTCGTGGGTTAAGATCTTCTCTCGCCCCCTCCAAATTCCTGACCTCCCACTACCCAAGTTTATGACCTCCTTTCTCTGCCCATGTTCTATGATTCAATCAGGGGCAACAATCTTAAGCTGTTTTCATGCCCCCATTTTGTCGCTGGGTTATCTGGTCCTCTACTCTCAAAGAATCATGCATTCAACCTGGTTTGCGCCAGCTCAGGCAAAGACAACAACTGCTGAGGCAAAAATATTCCCAGCTGCCCAATTTGTAAACTGAGCTGCAAAGCTAATTAACAACAAGAACCTGCACTTGTGCAGCAAAACATCCCGAGACACTTCACAAGGGAGCACCAGACACCGAGCAGAAGTCGGAAGATTAGATTGAGGTGGCTCGAGAAGATGGTAGCGTTTACTTCCATCAGATTTCTGATTGGTTACTTTGCAGAACAAGACCTGATTTGTAATTGGATCCCTTGGACGACAAGACACACACAGCAGTTTATCTGCCCAAGTAATCAAGTTCTTTACAAAGTGCAATTCGAGCCAGTCTGACTGCCAGGCTCCAGACAGAACAGAGCTCTCCCTCGTGGGGTTAAGACCTTCTCCCACAAGTTCCTGCCTCTCCCACCCAAGAAGATCCGAACCACCCCCCCCCCCCCGTGCCCCCCAATCCCTGACCGTTTACCCCTGCACAAATTCCTGTCTTCGCAACACCCCGGCAAGTTTGTGACCTCCACTCTCCGCTGAAGTTCCTGATCTTCAGCACCCTCCCCAAGTTCCTGAACTTCTCTTAACCACCCCCGTGCTCCCTCCACCCCACCCCAAGTTCATGACCAGCTACCCCTGCTCAAGTTCCTCTTTCTCCCCCCCCGTCCCTCCCAGAGGTACCTGCCATTCTCTCTCCAACAAGTTCTTGACGTTCCACCTCCCTGCCACAATAAATGGGGCAGTGTGTGGGTCACAGATTGTTAACAGGTTTATTGGATATGAAGTAAATAATGACAGGGTCATGACTTGCGGATTTCGTTCAGTCCAATGATGTCACTTGCCACACTCACCGAGCTTTGCGAGAAATCAACCAGCACTAGGAAGAGGAGAGGGAGAATGTGGTGCAGGTGTGTATGGAAGAACATGATCTGTCTTATCATCTGGATCATGTTCTCGCTCTCATCCCCCCCTTTAGACGTGGATCATGTTCTCTTTCCTCCTCTCCCCCCACCCCCTCCCGAGTCTATGACCTCCTCTGCCACTCCGCCAACCCTCTCCCCCTCTGCTCTCCCTCCCCCTCCGATTCCCTCCACTCCACAATGTTTTTGTACAATTGTTGCATGTTTGCCCCCAGGGTTCCGGTCCCCCTCATTCTGGAATCCAGCCTGCATGAAAGCAGCTGTTGGAGTAAATGATGATGTAGCTCGGTGATTATATGTGGAGGTCCTACTTGAATCAGAGCTCTGATATTTACTGTACAGCTAATGCCACTGTAATATGCATACCAGGGATTAAAAAAAGACTACTTGATACAAAATTACCACCGGACATCCCAAAGCACTTTACAGCCAATGAAGTACTTTGGGAGTGTAATCACCGTTTATAATGTAGGAAACGTGGCAGTCAATTAGTGCACAGCAAGCTCCCACAAACAGCAATGGGATAATGACCAGATCATCTGTTTTAGTTGCTGGTCGAGGAATAAATATTGGCCAGGACACCGGGAATAACTCCCCTGCTCTTCTTCGAAATAGTAGCTGTGGGATCTTTTACGTCCACCTGAGGGAGCAGACAGGGCCTCGGTTTAACGTCTCATCCAAAAGAAGGCACCGTCTATAGTGCAGCTCTCTCTCTGTACTGCACTGAGTGTCAGCCTAGATTGTGCTCAAGTCTCCAGAGGCGCGCCTTGTACCCACAACCTTGACTCGGAGGCGACAGAGCCAATACGGAGGCATGGCCGACAGGAGAACATTTCCATTGCTATCGAGGTAGAGTTGTTGAAAATGACAACACAATCAAATTAAATTCATATCATGAGACGACCTCCCTGTCTAGTGATTCTGAACCTCAGTGTTTGAATGTGTACATCAATTGGATTCAACTGTTTGACAAGAGTTACAAGATTCTACAGCTATTTTGTGCTATGTTAGTGAAACTAATAATGGCCCCCTTTGTGTTGTTCAAATAAGCTCGCACACAACAGATTCAAAACCTAAGCTTAAATAAAGATAGTGAGAGAAGATGGGTTATTAACCCCATTATGGCAGAACATCAGCACACTGGTACCAAAAACAAAAAGCTTCATCAGGTCTATTCAGAGAACTGCGGGAAGAAATAGCTTTCATTTATTTAACATAAGAAATAGGAGCCGGCCATTCAGCTCAACAAGCCTGCTCCGCCATTCAATAAGATCATGGCTGATCTTCTACCTCAACTCCACTTTCCCGCACTATCCCCATATTATTCTCTCAGAGGGTCATGAATCTTTGGAATTCTCTTCCCCACAGAGCTGTGGGGGCTGGGTCATTGAATATATTTAAGGTGGAGATGGACAGATTTTTGAATGAAAAGGGAGTAAAGGGTTATGGGGAGCGGGCAGGGAAGTGGAGCTGAGTCCATGATCAGGTCAGCCATGATCTTCTGGAATGGCGGAGCAGGCTCGAGGGGCCAAATGGCCGACTCCTGCTCCTATTTCTTCTGTTCAACGACTGAGTATCCACAGCTCTCTGGGACAGAGAATTTCAAAGATCGGAGTGACTCATGCCAACGAACCGGGAGCTGTGCAGAAGCATTCTGCTCCCAACGGTCAGGTCCCAAATTTAAAAATCAACGCTCACAACAGAGGTCTGCATAAAAGACAACTCGAGCATTTTTCCCCCTCTTATTGAAAATAATTTTATTGCAAAGAAATGCAAATAAAATCACAAAAGCGCATCATTTTCCCATTCGCAATTTGATTTATAAACATGATTAAAAAATAAACACTAAGCGATCGGGCAATTGGGTTTTCCCACACCCCCCCCCCCCCCCTTCCCTCTGACTCGCCTGGGTTTCTGAGTTCCAAAAGGAGCTCCTTGAAATGGTTTCAGTGGCACTGAGCGATCAGCCCAGGCGGATGTGGACAGCAGCTTCAGACTTCAGTGAGTTACAATAAACTGCTGTTAATGAACGCTGCGCGCCGTCTCCTAGCAACCGGGAACGCGCATCATCAGGGCACATAATGGCGATCAGGCAAGTTATACAATGGAGCAGAAACATAGAAAATAGTAGTAGTAGGCCCTTCGAGTCTGCACCACCATTCAATATCATGGCTGATCATTCACCTCAGTACCCCTTTCCTGCTTTCTCTCCATACCCCTTGATCCCTTTAGCCGTAAGGGCCATATCCAACTCCCTTTTGAATATATCCAATGAACTGGCATCTACAACTCTCTTCGGTAGGGAATTCCACAGGTTAACAGCTGAGTGAAGAAGTTTCTCCTCATCTCAGTCCTAAATGGCTTACCCCCCTTATCCTTAGATTGTGTCCCCTGGTTCTGGACTTCCCCAACATCGGGAACATTCTTCCCGCATCTAACCTGTCCCGTCCCGTCAGAATTTTATATGTTTCTATCTCATCCTTCTAAACGCCAGTGAATAAAGGCCCAGTCGATCCAGTCTCTCCTAGACTGTGCCCTCTAGTTCTAGACTAGCCAGCCGGGGGAAACATACTCTGGGAATCTACCCAGTCAAGCTCTAAGGATTTTACATGTTTCAATGAGATCACCTTTCATTTTCCTAAACGCTAGGGAATATAGGCCTCGTTTGCTCTATCAATCCACCTGCATCCCAATTTCCCACTCTTGATTCAACTCATACCCAATACAATGAAATTCAGGACAGTAGCTCTGTCTACCAGGATAATACTAGTGCTTTAACTAGTGCACGCAGCATTTGTAACAAAATACATGAGGCATAAATAGATATAAATGGGTATGATCGGATAGCCATTACAGAGATGTAGTTGCAAGGTAACCAAAGCTGGGAACTAAATATTCAGGGGCATTTGACAATTCTAAAGGATAGATGGGAAGGAAAAGGAGGTGGGGTAGCTGTGTTTGTAAAGGATGCGATCAGTGCATTAGTGAGATCAGTGCAAGCGCTCTACTCGGAACTCCTACACGGCAAGCGAGCCCCAGGGGGGCAGAAAAAACGTTTCAAGGACACCCTCAAAGCCTCCTTGATAAAAATGCAACATCCCCACTGACACCTGCGAGTCCCTGGCCCAAGACCACCCTAAGTGGAGGAAGTGCATCCGGGAGGGCGCTGAGCACAGAGTCTTGTCGCCGAGAGCATGCAGAAAACAAGCGCAGGCAGCGGAAGGAGCGAGCGGCAAACCAGAATCCCCACCCACCCACCCCTTCAACAACTGTCTGTCCCACCTGTGACAGAGACTGTAATATTGGACTGTACAGTCACCTGAGAACTCACTGAGTGGAAACAAGTCTTCCTCGATTTCGAGGGACTGCCTATGATGAGGAGTGAGAAATGCAGTAGCCCACACTGCGATTATGTGTGCGCACTAGGTCCGTGCAGCAAAGCAGGTCTCCAGTCGTCCTGGATAAAGGCCTAGCTCTGTTGAGCCCGTGTGGTGGCTGGTGTGCAACGGTCACCACACGTTAAACAAATCCACGCACAGGCATCTTCCACCCCTGGAGTTCAGGACTGGAATATCGGGTCCCCCTTTGAAACATCTGCGAACTCATCCCTTTTGGTGTGGAAGCAAGTCATCCTCGTTCGCGGGACCGCCTATAATGATGATGAGGGCTGCATTCTCTCTCCCCGTTCCCCCCAAAACCCAATAAAACCTGTCCATGAAGGGCAGATGAGGCTTGGGGTTTAAAATTTGGACTCTCAGGTCAGATTCCATCCACAGCAGTGTTAATTTTTTTGTTGCAACGCACTGCACCAAAAAAGCGATAGGACACAGGTCTGCGTGTGGTGCTCTCCGGATTTCAGAGATATCTCCCCGCAGGGACAATGGGACAGGGAGGTCACGAAGCTAGAAAACCCACAATATTAATAAACCCCTTCACTTGCTGCACCTGGAATTACTCTGCCCCCGAATATCATTCCCTGACTATCTTTTTCCAAAAGAGCAAGGAGAGAAAAACAGCACCGAGTCCCATTGGGTGAAAGTTCCATCGGCACGGAGGATAGTTTACTCAGGTCAGCATATTAAGGGATATGGAGCAAATTCAGGTGAATGGAGTGGAGATACGAATCAGCTAGGATCTGACTAAATGGTGGAACATAAGAAATAGGAGCAGGAGTCGGCCATTTGGCCCCTCGAGCCTGCTCCGCCATTCAATTAAGATCATGGCTGATCTGATCCTGGCCTCAACTCCATTTTCTCCGCTCACTCCCTTAACCCTCGACTCCCCTATAGTTCAAAAATCTGCCTATCTCAGCCCTGAATATATTCAATGATCCAGCCTCCACAGTTCTCTGGGGTAGAGAATTCCGAAGAGTCACAGCCCTCAGAAGAAATTCCTCCTCATTTCTATTTTAAATGGGCCGCCCCTTATTCTGAAACTGTGTTTCTAGTTCTAGATTCCCCCATGATACTCGAGGAGCTAAACGGCCTACACTCTTGTTCCTGCCACAACCAACATCTACTCCGTCGAAACCCTTCAGCGATCTCCCCTCAGCCTTGAACAAAATGCTTGGAAGAACTGCGACATACGGAATGGATTCCTTATAGGAGGACCCCACAGTACAGCCTGAAGGATCAAACCTTCCTCGCAAACAGTGGACAACCATCAACCACCTCAGATGGTCGATGCCGCCACCTTCTCCATAGATGGAAGATTAAAGCATTCCCATCAGGCCACTGTGGAGCTCCGAATCAGCTGTCAGCTATGGCTCAGTGGGTAGCACACTCGTCTGAGTCAGGAGGTTGTGGGTTCAAGTCCCACTCCAGGGACCTGAGCACACAAATCTAGGCTGACACTCCAGCGCAGTGCTTCTAGAGAGCGCTGCTCTGACTTTTGGATGAGTCATTAAACCGAGGCCCCGTCTGCTCTCTCAAGTGGACGTAAAAGATCCCATTGCACTATTTCAAAGAAGAGCAGGGGAGTTATCCCCGGTGTCCTGACCAATATTTAATCCCTCAATCGACATAATAGAAAAAAAAGATTATCTGGTCATTATCACATTGCTATTTGTGGGAGCTTGCTTGTCTGCAAATTAGCTGCCTACACTCTAAAAGCACTTCATTGGCTGTAAAGTGCTTTGAGACGTCTGGTGATCATGAAAGGCGCTATGTAAATGCAAGTCTTTCTTTCTAATCAACCCTGGAGCATGTCATTGAGCACTGCCCTCAGAGGAAATACGCAGGCAGCCTACAAGATACAGCAAGTGATCAGGAAGGCCAATGCTATCTTGGCCTTTATTGCAAAGGGGATGGAGTATAAAAGCAGGGAAGTCTTGCTGCAGCTATACAAGGTATTGTGAGGTCACACCTGGAATACTGCGTGCAGTTTTGGTTTCCATATTTATGAAAGGATATACTTGCTTTGGAGGCAGTTCAGAGAAGGTTCACTAGGTTGATTCCGGGGATGAGGGGGTTTGACTTATGAGGAAAGGTTGAGTAGGTTGGGCCTCTACTCATTGGAATTCTGAAGAATGAGAGGTGATCTTATCGAAATGTATAAGATTATGAGGGGGCTTGACAAGGTGGATGCAGAGAGGATGTTGCCACTGATGGGAGAGACCAGAACTAGGGGGCATGATCTTAGAATAAGGAGCCGCCCATTTAAAACAGAAATGAGGTGAAACTTCTCAGAGGGTTGTAAATCTGTGGAATTCGCTGCCTCAGAGCTGTGGAAGCTGGGACATTGAATAAATTAAAACAGAAATAGACAGTTTCTTAAACGATAAGGGGATAAGGGGTTATGGGGAGCGGGTGGGGAAGTGGAGCTGAGTCAATGATCAGATCAGCCATGATCATGCAGGCTCGAGGGGCCGTATGGCCTACTCCTGCTCCTATTTCTTATGTTTTTATATCTGCACTGTTGCATTGGAAACTTTGGCCTCGATATCTGACTTAGATATTGATATTTAATTTGTTTTTTTGGTACTACCATACAAAAGAATAGTTGTTCCTACTGGACAAGAGATGGGGAGGCAAGTGCCATTCGGAGAATGACTGCTTATTGCAGAAGCTGCAAGGTCGGCTTGTCAAGCACATCAAAGTCCACCCCAGTCAGTCAATGGTGGAACCTCTTTCACTATTCACCCATCCCCGAAACACATCAACAACCCACAAGTAGGCAAAAAAAAGGTAAATAAATCTGCAGCCAATTCAGAAAAAGCTTTCAAAACTTCCTCTCCCACTCCCTATGACGAGCAAATTGCAGGAGATTGCATGTTCCATGACTCACCATAATCATAAATTGCAACTTACTCACTACTACTGGAAACGTCTGATTCTCTCAGGAACTTGTGAAGTTCACTTTTAAAAGGAGGAGAACGACCCCATATCACATATCGGCAGTTTGTTCCAGAGAGTGATGACTCTGAACTGGAAGAACTGCGACATACGAATTGGATTCCTTATAGGAGGACCCCACAGTACAGCCTGAAGGATCAAACCTTCCTCGCAAACAGTGGACAACCATCAACCACCTCAGATGGTCGATGCCGCCACCTTCTCTATAGATGGAAGATTAAAGCATTCCCATCAGGCCACTGTGGAGCTCCGAATCAGCTGTCAGTTGTGGCTCAGCTGGGTGCGCACTCGTCTCGGAGTCAGAAAGTTGTGGGCTGTGGAAATGTACTTTTAAAGTTGCATACACTGTTACATGTACCCTTTTGCAATAAAACAAAATGGAGTCCCGATCCTCCTAGAAGCTTCTACAGCCGTCTGTTTCTGCATAAACATGCTAACTTTGACTGAAGCTGCTGATAGTTGATTAATTAAGAAAAGCAGGAGCCATCTGTATGGGCGAGGGAACCTTGAACAAACCCACCCGGCCGGAGGCTTAACGAACAGATAAAGAAAGAATGTCCTGTTGAAATAAGTACCACCCCTTGTACTCCCCTGTACTATCAAGTCTGTTGCTACGCTAAACCTTAAAAGGACTAAAGGTTGTAAAGATATGTAAAGACTCAGACAAGGATGTGGTAGTAATTAACTGATTGGAGAACTCTATCTGTTTTCGCTGACCGCAAGGGCAGAACCGATACACATGATGGAACCAGAACTTGTTTGTTCTACTGTATAAAGATATTGAGCCCAAGTTTCGGCCCGAGTTGCTCTTTTTTTTGGAGCAACTGGTTTAGAATGGAGTATCTTAGAAATTGCAATTCTCGGCATTTAGTTTGCTCCAGTTCTAGTCAGTTAGAACAGTTCCACTTTGGAACAGAATTTTTTTTTCAAAAAGGGGGCATGTCCGGCCACTTACGCCTGTTTTGAAAGTTTAGGCAGTGAAAACTTACTCCAAACTAACTTAGAATGGAGTAAGTGAAGATTTTTGTACGCTCGAAAAAACCTTGCCGACACTTTACAAGTTAGGCGTAGGGAACGAGGGGGGAGGGAAGGGAAGTAATTAAATTCTACAATCATTCAACACTCATACTTATACAAATAAAGATCCAACCTGAATAAAAATTTATAAACCAAGCAAAGATTAAATATTCCATGTTCCTACCTGTGTGAAGCAGCAGCAGCCTTCAAGCTGCAGTGCTTCAGGCAGGCCTTCCATGTTGGAGACAGGGGTGGCGTCAGTGTCTCGACGGCAGCCCAATAGCGGCAGCAAGCAGCGAGCTGCTTCAGGCAGGCCTTCCTTCCATCAGTGGCTGGACGGCAGCCGAAGAAACAACAAGCAACCTTCGAGCTGTGAGGGGGACTGAGGCCATTTGGCCACGGGATAGGGGCATCATCAGTGACTGGACGGCAGCCAAAGACACAGCAATCAAGCAGCCTTCGAGCTGCAAGGGAGACTGAGGCCCTTAGGCCAGGGAAAGGGAGAGGCAGCCACATAGACACTTTTAAACTTAAATTTGCAGATTGGGTGCTGCAAACAACACGTATTATGCAATGGTTCGCCATCAATTCACTGCATAGGAGAGAATTGTTTCGAACTCACCACACCAGGAACGTCATAGCCCGTAGGTTGACGGGCAGGAAACCTTACCCACGTCGACAATATGGAGCCAGGTGCTCGTACCTGGACATGAGTGAGGCTGATTGTGTCAAAAGGCTGTGTTTGTCGCTTTTGAGAAATTGTCGCTTTTATGCGACCTCTGTTGCTGGTATCCAGCTCCTGCCATCTCTGCTCAATGACGTTGACTAATATCTCCACTTCCTCATGCAAGAAATTCTTTGTTCTTGGTGGACATTGATCCATTGCAAAGTTGAATTGACACTCTTATTTCTCAAAACACACAGTCCTTAATTTGCATGCACCAATGCAACACCTGTTCTTGAAGTTCCATCCACCTCCACGGAGGTGTGTGGGGTTGCTGACCCATCCACTTCCATGGCACGAGCCTGGTATTGCAGTACTTCCAGGAACGGTGCAGTGGCTCTCGGCCTTTTGGCTAAGAGCATTGGCGCAGAGTGATCCTTGATGTGTGCAAGGTGACCTCTGCCGTTTGTGATTTGACAAAGAATTGGAAAGATTGAAAAGCTGCACTCACTGATTTCAGCAGGTGATTTATTCAACAGTGCTGCTAAAAGCACTCCTTTACACACAAAAAAAGTCACTAAAATTAAATCACAAGCCTTTCCAGGGGTCCACGAGACAAATCTTCACTTTTCCTCTGGTCCCTTTAAAAATGGCCGAGTGCCACTGCGCGTGCGCCCAAGCTCCAACGAGCAGGGTTGCCGGCACGACGTTGCCTTATTTAAATTAGGCCCGCACCCCCATTGCTTGTAGAATTGGCGCAAGTATCTGGCTCCGCCCCCCGCTAAGCTGCTGAAGACCTGCGAGGAGCCGGAGAATATCGGAGTTTTTTTTCAGCGCACTTTCGAGCGCGAAAAACGGGCGTCCAGGACGGGGCTGTGCCGTTTTAGGCGCGGTCCGAAACTTGGGCCCCTTGTGAATCTGTACCACAGTGAGAGTCTCTGCTTAGCCTTTGACTAAACGGGACTCTCCCTTGCTGCAAGTAAAACTTATTAAAGGAACATCTACCGGAGCTGATTGTGTTAGAGTCTTATTGAGAGTCAAGATTTCGACAGGGCTCAAGACCCACTCCATGGACTTGAGCTCAAAAGTCTCGGCTGACAGTCCAGTGCAGTGCTGAGGGAGGTGCTGTATTTTGCATGAGACATTAAACCGAGGCTCCATCTGCCCCCTCAGGTGGATGTAAAAGATCCCATGGCACTATTCAAAGAAGAGCTGAGGAATTATCCCCGGTATCCTGGACAATTTTCATCCTTCAATCAACATAAATTATCTGGTCATTATCACATTGCTGTTTGTGGGAGCTTACTGTGTGCAAATTGGCTGCCACGTTTCCTACATTACAACAGTGACTACACTCCAAAAGTACTTCATTGGCTGTAAAGCACTTTGAGACATCTGGTGGTCGTGAAGGCACGATATAAATGCAAGCTTTTTTTTTTCTTTGACCAGATGGTATCCAATCCCTTCATCATTAGAACAAAAATGTCAATGTTAAGCCGTAGGCCCTAGGTTCAATCCCTGGTCTACCCAGAGATAGCTGACCCCAGCAGGAGCAGTTGTACGGCGCTACAATTAGCTGCTCGCTCTCAGTGACTTAATGTGGGAGGAGGAATCAGCCTCTCAACAGACAAGGAAAGGCTACAAATCAATTCAAGCTAACTTGAGCACATGCTGAAGAGTGACTTAGCCTGACACAGTGGCTGGGGAGAGAGATACGGGTCAGTGACAATGGAGTGGGGTTCATCACGGGAACCAAAGCACTTCACAAACCCTCCGACCCCAAACATCGAGTTCAACAACTTCAGATCATGAATACCGCTCCCATTTTCTCAGAAAGCACGTGCTGGTAATGGTGCTGCTGTTACCATTTACACTTCGTCTGGACCCGGTTTTTGTTTCTTTATTGCTCCATTACCACCCCTCCCTTTTTTCTTCCCCCCACCCCCTTTCCCTGCCTCTGCACTTGCTTATAAACTGTTAAATCTCCAACATATTCCAGTTCTAACGAAAGGTCATCGACCTGAAATGTTAACTAGGTTCCTCTCTCCACAGGTGCTGCCTGACCTGCTGTGCGTTTTCAGCATTTTCTCTTTCTATGACCAATAACTATGGTTTTGCTTTGGACGTTCTGTTGTAGGAAGTTGTCACTCATCCAGTACTACGGACCAGAGAATTTTAGCTATGAGGAAAGATTGGATAGGCTGGGCTTGTTTTCTTTGAAACAGAGGGGAGACCTTATTGAGGTGTATAAAATTATGAGAGGCCTAGATACAGTGGATAGGACAGACCTATTTCCCTTAGCAGAGGGTCAACAACCAGGGGGCATAGATTTAAAGTAATTAGAGGGTTTAAGAGGGGATTTGAGGGGAAATTTATTCGCCCAGAGGGTGGTGGGAGTCTGGAACTCACTGCTCAGAAGGGTGGTAGAGGCAGAAACCCTCACCTCATGGAGATGGCAGAAACTCTGAACAAATATTTTGTATCAGTCTTTACAGTAGAGGACACTAATAGTATTCCAACAGTGGATAGCCAAGGGACTATCTCCTGTATGGATCAGAGGCATGGACGACGTACAGAAGACACATCAAGTCGCTGGAGACATATCACCAACGATGTCTCCGCAAGATCCTGCAAATCCCCTGGGAGGACAGACGCACCAACATCAGTGTCCTCGCCCAAGCTTACATACCCAACATTGAAGCACTGACCACACTCGATCAGCTTCGCTGGACAGGCCACATAGTTCGCATGCCAGACACGAGACTCCCAAAGCAAGCGCTCTACTCGGTACTCCTTCATGGCAAATGAGCCAAAGGTGGGCAGTGGAAACGTTACAAGGACACCCTCAAAGCCTCCCTGGTGAAGTGTGACATCACCACCAACACCTGGGAGTCCCTGGCTGAAGGCCGTACTAGGTGGAGAAAGTGCATCCGGGAGGGAGTTGAGCTCTTCGAATCTCAACGCTGAAAGCATGAAGAGTTCAGTCGCAGGCAACGGAAGGAGCGTGTGGTAAATCAATCCCACCCCCCACTTCCCCCGACGACTATCAGTCCCACCTGTGACAGGATCTGTGGCTCTCGTATTGGACTGCTCAGCCACCAAAGAACTCACTTTAGGAGTGGAAGCAAGTCTTCTTCGATTCCGAAGTACTGCCGATGATGATGATATTTGGGGGGGGGGGGGGGGGGGGGAAACTTAACAGAATCACTAAGGAGGTGGTACTCAGTAAGACAAGCAAAGCGAATAAATCCCCTGGACCTGATGGCTTGCTTCCTAGGGTCTTCATAGAAGTAGCGGCAGGGATAGTGGATGCATTGGTTGTAATTTACCAAAATTCCCTGGATTCTGGGGAGATCCCAGCAAACTGAAAAACTGCAAATGTAATGCCCCTATTTAAAAAAGGAGGCAAACAAAAAGCAGGAAACTACAGACTAGTTAGCCTGACATCTGTGGTTGGGAAGATGTTGGAGTCCAGTATTAAAGAAGCAGTCGCAGGACATTTGGAAAAGCAAAATTTGGTCAGGCAGAGTCAGAATGGATTTATGAAGGGGAAGTCATGTTTGACAAATTTGCTAAAATTCTTTGAGAATGTAACGAACAGGATGGATAAACGGGAACCAGTGGATGTGGTGTATTTGGACTTCCAGAAGGCATTTGACAAGGTGCCACATAAAAGGTTACTGCACAAGATAAAAGATCATGGGGCTGGGGGTAATATATTAGCATGGATAGAAGATTGGCCAACGAACAGAAAACAGAGAGCAGGGATAAATGGTTCATTCTCTATTTGGCAATCAGTAACCAGTGGGGTGCCGCAGGGATCAGTGCTGGGACCCCAACTATGTACAATCTATATTAACAACTTGGAGGAAGGGACGGAGTGTAACGTAGCCAAGTTTGCCGACGATACAAAGATGGGAGGAAAAGCAAATGTGTGAGGAGGACACACAAAATCTGCAAAATATGACAGACAGGCTAAGTGAGTAGGCAAAAATTTGGCAGACGGGGTATAATGTTGGAAAATGTGAGGTCATGCACTTCGGCAGAAAAAAAATCAAAGAGCAAGTTATTATTTAAATGGAGAAAGATTGCAAAGTGCTGCAGTACAGCAGGACCTGGGGGTACTTGTGCATGAAACACCAAAGGATAATATGCAGGTACAGCAAGTGATCAAGAAAGCCAATGGAATCTTGGCCTTTATTGCAAAGGGGATGGAGTATAAAAGCAGGGAAGTCTTGCTACAGTTGTACAGGGTATTGGTGAGGCCACACCAGGAATACTGCGTGCAGTTTTGGTTTCCATATTTACGAAATTATACACTTGCCTTGGAGGCAGTTCAGAGAAGATTCACAAGGTTGATTCCAGAGATGAGGGGGTTTACTGATGAGGAAAGGTTGAGTAGGTTGAGCCTCTACTCATTGGAATTCAGAAGAATGAGAGGTGATCTTATCGAAACGTATAAGATTATGAGGGGGCTTGACAAGGTGGATGCAGAGAGGATGTTTCCACTGATAGAGAAGACTAGAACGAGAGGGCATGATCTTAGAATAAGGGGCTGCCCATTTAAAACTGAGATGAGAAGAAATTTCTTCTGAGGGTTGTAAATCTGTGGAATTCGCTGCCTCGGAGAGCTGTGGAAGCTGGGACATTGAATAAATTTAAGACAGAAATAGAGAGTTTCTTAACCGATAAGGGAATAAGGGGTTATGGAGAACGGGCAGGGAAATGGACCCGAGTCCATGATCGGATCAACCATGATCTTATTAAATGTCAGAACAGGCTCGAGGGGCCGTATAGCCTTCTCCTGCTCCTATTATGTTCTTATATTCTCATTTATTAAGTACTTGGATGTGCACTTGAAGTGCCGTAACCTACAGGGTATGGACCTAGAGCTGGAAAGTGGGATTAGGCTGGATAGCTCTTGGTCAGCCGGCGCGGACACGATGGGCCGAAATGGCCTCCTCCTTGCTGTAAATTTGTGATTCTATGAAGATGCTTCTGGGGGTCGAGCGGGGTAGCGGAAAGGTAGCGCTGGGCGAGATTAGCATATATATTCTTAATGGTGTGGGACTATGAGCTGTGGAGGAGCAATGAAATTTGGGTGCCCATGTACACAAATCACTATAAGCTAATGCAGTGAAACTGATATGGGGGCTTTGGAGAGGGTGCAGAGGAGCCATTGGACTAATTCCCAGTTTAAAGCATCTTTGTTATCAAGAGTTGGGACTTCACACTTTAAAATGTAGACCTAGAGGTAATCCAATTGAGATTTAGAAGATAATGAAGGGAATAGATTGTGTTCCAGCTGACAGTCTGTTCCAATTAGGTAGGTTAGGGAGGACCAGGGTTGTAAATTTAAGTTGTACAAGGCCAGATCTGGGTTAGATGTCTTTTCCCAGAGATTAGTGGAACATGCTGCCGTCTCGAGTGGTAGATGCTGAATTGCTTCAAGCGAGAGCTGGGACTGTTTCTGGCTGGGGTGGAGATCACCTCTTACAGAAGGGTAGATACTGCAGGGAATTCAGGCCCAGAGAGATCTCCTGGACTAGTTTTGATCACCTAGATGGGTCAGAGAGGAATTTCCCAGATTCTTCGCCCCCCCTAAATTGGCCTGGGTTTTTTAAAATCTGGTTTTTCACTGCTCCCAGGAGATCACATGGTTTCAGGTGGGGTGGACTGTATATATTGTGATACACAAGGCATCACAATGTGTGGGATAAGCTCAATGGGCCAGAGGGTCTTTACCTGTCAGTTATTGTTTGTTTTCTGGGGCTCAGGAGAGGCGTGTGTTCGGGGGCAGGGACAGCCCACACTGCGATATGTGTGCACACTAGGTCCGTGCAGCAGAGCAGGTCTCCAGTCGTCTTGGATAACCCTTGCCATTGGACCAAGACCTAGCTCTGTCAAGCCCGTGTGGTGGCTGGTGTGCAATGGCCACCACACGTTAAAAAAATCCACGCACAGGCATCTTCCACCCTACAACGTGTAGTTCAGGACCTAGAATATTAGGTCCTTCATTGAAACACGTATGAACTCATCCCTTTTTGGCATGGAAGCAAGTCATCCTCGATACGAGGGACTGCCTATGATGATGATAATGATGGTTCGTATTTAAAAAGTAACCGAGGCGGCGAATGGAATTTTGGCCTTTATCTCAAGGGGGCAGGAATTCAAGTGAGGAAGGAATGCTTCAGTTGTAGAGGTTTGGTCAGGCCCCAGGAGTACAGTACTGTGCTGCGTTCGGTTTTGACGGAGCGAACCTCAGGAAAGATATTATCATCATCATAGGCGGTCCCTCGAAGTGAGGATGACTTGCTTCCACGCCGAAAAGGGATGAGTTCAATGAGTTCACGGACGTTTCAATGAAGGACCTAATATTCCGGATCCCGAACTACATGTTGAAGGGTGGAAGATGCCTGTGCGTGGATTTTTTTTTAACGTGGGGTGGCCGTTGCACACCAGCCACCACACGGGCTTGACAGAGCTAGGTCTCTTGGTCCAGTAGTAAAGATTAACCAAGCCAACTGGAGACCAGCTCTGCTGCATGGACCTAGTGCGCACATATCGCAGTGCGGGCTGGCTCGTGCTGCCCCTGGGCCCTCGCCTCTCCTGGGCCCCGAACTCTCGCCTCTCCTGGGCCCCGATCACATCCCTCTACGAACCCTTGCCACTCCTTCGCCCCAACCTCGCCACTCCTGCTGTACCTGCCCGCACTGCAGTCAGCCGTCGCCCTCCTGCAGCAGCACGCGCTGCTCCCTACAGTGGCATGCCGCCACACGCTGCTCCCTCTAATGGCCCTGGCCTGCTGATGGTCTTGCTATATTAGTTTGGGAATGGGGTACAGTGCAGATTCCCCAGAATGATACCAGGGCGTGAAGGTTTAAATTAGGAGGAAAGGTTGTTTCAACTTGGCTTGTATTTAGATGGTGGTGAGTGATCTAATCGAGATATTTATAATGATTACATACAATTAAACTATTTCCTGCAGTGGGGAAATCCAGAACACGAGGGCATCATAAAATTAGAGATAGGCCATGAGAAGAGAAATCAAGGCGCACTTTTCCCACAGAACGTGCAGTGGAAATCTGGAACATGCTTCCCAAAAGGCTGTGGATGCTGGGTCAATTGAAGCTGAGGTGGATAGATTTTTTGTACGGTAAGGCTATCTAGGGATATGGGAGCAAGGCAGTAAGTAGAGCTGAGGTACAGGTCAGTGACAATCTAATTGAATGGCTTAACAGGCTCGAGAGGGTGACTGACCAACTCTTGCTCTGAATTTTACAGTCGGTCGCACATACAGCTAGACAAGAGGAAAGGCAATGGAGATGATTGCTGTGGTCGACCTTATCAATCGGTGCAGAGAGGCGGAGGGCAAGAAGGGACAACGCATCCACAGTCAACGTCTGAGCACATCATACACGACCAGATGTTTGGAAAGACAAAATCCGTAATTATGCTGTTGGGACCCGACACGGGGAACTAAATGGTCATTTCCTGCACCGTGCTTTCCTATGTATGTTTCACAATTCACGTGGTCGTACTCCGAGGATAACTTAATTTAGTCAGTGACGATATGTAATCCTGTTAAAATAAACAAGGTAAATCTAGATTGCACATGCCAGTATTTCAACCTGCCAAGATGCAGTTCGCAACATATCCAGGGGCCTGCTACATAAGGTCTACAGTCCCTTTATCATTAGATACAAAACACTACCCATAGGGTCAAAGTCTGACAAGATGTTGAAGTGCTATTCAAAATGCTGACCTAACATTCGCGCCCCCCCCCCCCGTCAATTTTATAAAAAAAAACTTACATTTATATAGCACCTTTCACAACCACCAAACGTCCCAAGGCACTTTACAGCTAATGAAGTACTTTTGGAGTGCAGTCATTTGTAATATGGGAAACACAGCAGCCAACTTGCGCACAGCAATGTGATAATGACCAGATACAAGCTGAATCTCTGTTATCCGGAACCCTCGGGACCTGGCATATTCTGGATAAGGGATTTTGGTTACGCCAAATTGGATGGTACAGGTACTGAGAGCAAGGGAATATCGGTGCTGGTTGGCTTGGGGCTGGGAGTGCGGCAGAGAGATCATGGGGGGGGGGGGGCGGGGGCAGTGGATCGCGGGGTCAGGCCAGCGATTGTGGGAGTCAGCAGCGAGGAAAGACTTCAATTGTCGGAGTTCTGTGCATGCGCCACCCGGGAATGGTTCTGGACAAGGGGTGGTTCTGGATAAGGGAGTTCTGGATAAGGGAGGTTCAACCTGTAATCTGTTATCTTTTAGTGATGTTGATTGAAGGATAAATATTGACCAGGGGAGCAGGGAGAATTCACCAGCTCCTCTTAGAAATAATGCCCATGGCATCCGTTACATCCACCTAAGAGAGCAGACGGGGCCTCGGTTTAATGTCTCATCCGAAAGATGGCACGTCGGTCAGTGCAGCACTCCCTTAGCACTGCACTGTGAACGTCAGCCTAGCTGTTTGTGCTGAAGTCCCTGGAGTGGGGCTTGATCCCACAACCTACTGACAGAGGCGAGAGTGCTACCCACTGAGCCACAGCTGACAATTGAAACCTGCTCTTAATTTAAGACTTTGCAGGTCTGCAAGTCATTGTCCAGAATATGAAGACTTTAAGAGTTCAGGAAATGTAGGTCAGGGTTCAGATGCTTCAAAATCCCAACCGACGTGCCATCTTTCGGATGAGACATTAAACCGAGGCCCCGTCTGCTCTCTTAGCTGGATGTAACGGATGCCATGGACATTATTTCTAAGAGGAGCTGGTGAATTCTCCCTGCTCCCCTGGTCAATATTTATCCTTCAATCAACATCACTAAAAGATAACAGATTACAGGTTGAACCCCCCCTTATCCAGAACTCCCTGATCCAGAACCACCCCTCGTCCAGAACCATGAAGGACCTCCATGGTTGCAGTTTCTCAGACATGACCGTTACAGCTATCTGTCCCTTTCAGATAGCTACAGATAATGATCCACAAAGTTCCAATTTGCTTCTCAGCCTCCAAAATGTCACAGTTCATAGTTCAGTCTTATCTTTCTTTTACAGGGCTGATGTATATTTAAAAAGGGGCATGAGGTCAGGGAGGAAATTAAGCAAGGTAAGCGAGGAGAAACTTTTTTACTCAATGAGTGGTTAGGATCTGGAATGCACTGTCTGACTGGGTGGTGGATAGAGATTCAATAGTAGCCTTCAAAAGAAAATTGGATAAATACTTGGAGAAAAAATTGCAGGAATATGGGGAAAGAGCGGGGGGAGTGGGACGAACTGGATTGCTCTTCAACAGAGCCGGCGCAGACTCGATGGGTCGAATGATCTCCTTCTCTGCTGTACTATTCTGTGAGTGCTGAAACCCCTTCTGCACCTTCCCCTACAGGCAAAAAAACAGTTTCAGCATTACTTGCTCTAATGTATGCATCTAGCCTTCCCTGAAATGCATCTATGGGGCCCAAGTTTCGAGCCGCGCCTAGAACGGCGCAGTCCCGACCTGGACGCCCGTTTTTCGCGCCACAAAGTGCGCCTAAAAAAAAACTCCAGATTCTCCAGCTCCCTGCAGGTCCTCTGGCCCTCGGCGCAGCGCAGCAGGAGCTGTAGGGGGCGGAGCCAGGTCCCTGCGCTGAAAACAGTGCCGGGACGTCTGCACATGTGCGCTACAGTGGGCACGCATGTTCAGTAGCTGCAGGCGCCCAAAACTGTGTGGGAGGGGCCGAAGCACGCAGCCCCTAGCCCTGGCCCAATGGCCTCACTGGGGCTGCGTGAATAAGGCTCCTCCCACGGTCAGCTCCTGCTTCCTCCCAACCCGACCCGACTCCCGCTTCCCGCCTCCGGACCGGACCCAACACTGACCTGACTCCCGCTCCCCCGGACCGGACCCGAACCCCGCTCCTTCCCACCCCCCGCGCTGCCTCCAGACCGGACCTGACTCCCGCCCCCCGCCCCCCCCCCCCCCCCCCGCCTCCAGACCGGACCTGACTCCCGCCCCCCCCCCCCCCCCCCGCCTCCAGCCCGGACCCGACACCGACCCGACTCCGCTGCCGGATCCGACCTGACCTCCCTCCCTCCCCCCAACCTGACCTCCCTCTCCCTCCCTCCCACCCACCACCTCCCCGACCAGACCCAACGCCACCTACCTGTACATCTGGTGCTGGGGGCAGGCCCTGCCCGTCCCCAGCTGTTGGAGGGCTCCCGGTGCTGCAGTCGGTAAGTAGAAAATGTTTTATTTATTGATTTTTTTTAAATAATTATTGATTAATTTTTTTTGATTGATTTATTGGTTGATTTATTGATGTATTTATCATTTATTATTGATGATGGCTCTTTATTTGTAAAACTGAAGTGTTTAATGTTTGTAAACTTCCCTTTAAACCCCCCACCATTCCCTACGCCTGATTTGTAACCTACGCCTGATTTTCTAAAGTGTAGACAAGGTTTTTTCGAGCGTACAAAAATCTTCACTTACTCCATTCTAAGCTGGTTTGGAGTAAGTTTTCACTGCCTAAACTTTGAAAACAGGCGTAAGTGGCCGGACATGCCCCCTTTTGAAAAAAAAATTCTGTTCCAAAGTGAAACTGTTCTAACTGACTAAAACTGGAGCAAACTAAATGACGAGAATTCCGATTTCTAAGATACTCTGTTCTACACCAGTTGCTCCTAAAAATCAGGAGCAAATCATGTCGAAACTTGGGGCCATGGTATTTGCCTCAAACCACTCCCTGTGGCAGCGAGTTCCACATTCTCATCCCTCTCTGGGTAAAGAGGTTTCTCCTGAATTCCCGATTGGATTTATTCGTGATTTTTGACCCACTTCGGCAGAAGGCATCGACCATATTGTAGCTCCTCAGAGGAGATGCCACCTTGCCCAAGTGCCCATTAGTCACACGTGAGCCTTGACAGGGAGTTAGTAGGTATTTGATTACACACTAGATCCCGATTTTGGTCTATTTTCAGAAAGGACATGCACACACTGCCAGCAGGGTATGCACATTTGCCTCGGAGTCAGAAGGTTGTAGGTTCAAGTGCCACTCCAGGGACTTGAGCACAAAAATAAATCTAGGCTGTTACCCCAGTGCAGTGCTGAGGGAGTGCTGTACTGTCAGAGGTGCTGTCTTTCGGATAAGACGTTAAACCGAGGCCCCGTCTGCTCTCTCAACTGGACGCAAAAGATCCCATGGCACTGTTTCGAAGAAGAGCAAGGGAGTTATCCCTGGTGTCCTGGCCAATATTTATCCCTCAATTAACATTTTTTTTAAAAACAGATTATCTGGTCGTTATCACATTGCTGTTTGTGGGAGCTTGCTGTGCGCAAATTGCCTGCCGCGTTTCCCACATTACAACAGTGACTACACTCCAAAAAGTACTTCATTGGCTGTAAAACGTTTTGAGACATCGGTAGCCGTGAAAGACGCTATATAAAAATGCAAGAAGTTCTTTCTTTAGATAGCAATCTGGAGGGAATCGCGTGCAATTTTCCCCTGCCCTAATTTGGGGAACACGACGACCAAATCTGCCACCCATTAATGCACTAAAATCAGCCAAGGCTTTCCCGGCAGCGAAGAGCTTCTCACTGACCCTACAGAAGGTCATTCAGATATATTCCCTACATTACAACAGGATCTACACTTTTTTTTTAAAAAAGCATTTAATTGGCTGTAAAGCACTTTAGAATGCCCCGAGGTCGTTGAAAGACGCTATATAAATGCGGGTCTTCCTTTAGGAAACAGTCTCATTTACAGCACAAATATGGCACTGATTTCAGTCGTTGAGTCAGTGGTAGATCGATACTGTGACCATGAGATTCATTCCAAGGCCTGTCTCTGCAACAATGGTCACAGGGTAGTGACACATGTTTGGCATTTCGCAATAACTGGCTCGGTAGCAACAAACCCTGCGTGGTCATGTCCTAGAATTGGACTTGCACTAACAACTTGTGTTTATATAGCGCCTTTAATGTAGTGAAACGTTCCAAGGTGTTTCACATGAGTATTATGAGATTAAAAATTTAGAAATTAGTGCAGGCGACCATAAGCTTGGTCAGAGAGCTAGGTTTTAAGGAACATCTTGAAGGAGGAAAGAGAGGTAGAGAGGGTGAGAGGTTTAGGCAGGAAGTTCCAGAACTTGGGGCTTAGGCAACACCAATCGTTGAGTGATTATAATAATGGATACTCAAGAGGGCAGAATCAGAGGAACGCAGACATCTGGGGGTGGGGGAGCGGGGGTTGGAAGAGGGGGGCTGGAGGAGATTAGATAGATAGGGAGAGGCGAGGCCATGGAGGGATTTGAAAATAAGGATGAGGATTTTGAAATCGAGGCATTGCTTAACCAGGATGGGTTAGCGAGCACAGGGGTAATGGAACTTGGTGAGAGTTAGGACACGGGCAATCGAGTTTGGGATCACCTCGAGTTTATATAAGAGTATAATGTGGGAGACCAGCCAGCAGTGCATCGGAATAGTCAAGTCTTGAGGTAACAAAGGCATGGATTAACATACAAGAATTCAAACCATCGCTGTTAGTCAGCGATCAGACAGCAACCCAAGAGATCTTGCCAACCACATCAGCAAAGTTCAGGTGATTTGGTCTCATCATATGAACGACCTCTACCAAAAAAATTAGGCCAAGGGCTAGGGTGGGGCATATCAACCAGGGTTGCTATTCTTAAACCTCATCTTGTTGGTTGTCAGGGGACCAGTTTGGGCTTGCTGTGATGACTTACACGCTCAAATAGCCTGTTAACAGTTACCGCCCAAGCTTGTCAAAGAAGACTGGCCAGGTTGGGCAAGGTACCAGAGGGCTGCCAGCGTCTCTGCGAAGTCATTGTAATCAGGACACAGGATTACTATTCTATCGTTATATATTCAACACATCTTTGATCAGCAATACAAGCCATTCTCATTAGAAGACAGCTCACGGTACAATGAAGTGTGCGGTTATAGTAAGAGAATTGGACAATTAATGCTGGCCTTGCGACACCCACATCCTATGAAGAAATTTTAAAAAACAATGCTCACCCCCATATAAATATCTCCATGGCCTCACCCCTCCAGTGTCAAACTCCCCCTACCCCAAATCCTCAATTCCCCTGACTCGGCCTCTTGGGATCACCCTTTCCTCGCACCCTACCATTGGTGGCTGGGCTGAAGCCGCTTGAATAGAACTGCATTGAATATACAGCACAGAAACAGGCCATTTCGAAGTGCAGTCACGGTTGTAATGTGGGAAATGCAGCAGGCAATTTGCGCATAGCATGCTCCCGCAAGCATCAGTGTGATAATAACCAGATAATCTGGGTTTTTCCGTTATGTTGATCGAGGGATAAATATTGGCCAGGACACCCGGGATAACTCACTTCTTCTAAATAGTGCCATGGGATCTTTTACGTCCACCTGAGAGAGCAGACGCGGCCTCGGTTTAACTTCTCATCCAAAAGACGGCACCTCTGACAGTGCAGCGCTCCCTCAGCACTGCACTAG